>NC_142168.1:70767629-70846855 GCF_029865625.1 Vigna umbellata
ACACAATAAAATACAAAAAATACATAAATTAGAATAACTAAAATTGTCTGCATCAATTATCATTGCCTCCAAGTTTTGCATATAACCTCCCTCTCGAATTGGTTTTAGATCTTTGTTTCGAATACTATCCTCCTGATTCTATCTTTGTTTCGATCTACCTTCATTTGATGTCTTTTATCATAACCAAGTTCCTTTTTATGTTTCAATACTACTCTATGTTCCATTTGTCTTGACATATATCCTTTTTTTCATTTTGTATGGCAATGTTTCTATTGATTTCTTCTATTTGATTATTTCCTTAATGCCTTTGGCAGAATGAGAATAGGAATTAGCAACTACTAATTAATTTGACTATCTCCCATCATCTTATTTTCAAAATAAAAATTCATCCTCATCTTCATTTCCATATTTAAATAGATATAAATTTTTTTGTCTCATCATCATCTCGTTTACTGTATCTACATATTCCTTTATTATTTCAAATATTAATTAAATATATTTCTTAAAAAAAAATAAAAAATTACAACAACAAAAAAATGATATCATCAAGTATTCAAGGTGAAACTGATATACATATATATATTTTTTCAATATATCAAATATTTAAAAAGAAGTTATACTTTTATGTATATATAAAATAAGAGATATCAAAAAAATTAAATAGTTATATAAAAGTAAAAGTACTGAAATTTATGCCTTGAAAATAGATTAGGATAAAAGAAAAGCTAACACAAGTCTTTTAATTAGTTAATAAATTAAAAATGTTTTACAAATTTAAAGCCGAAATGAATGTAAAATGGAGACAAGAATGGAAATGATATGTTAATATATATAATCATTACCCAATTCAATTTAAAAAATTAGATAATATTCATATCCATATCTATATCTAACCTATATGAAAATATTTTCTTATCAAAATATATACACAACATCCATAAAGATGATTTGCACAATATATACGAAACAAAAATTCATTTATCATTCCTATTTTATTGTATGTATTCCCTTTATTCCGCTGGGTTTTTCCATTTTGTCTAACTCTCCAAGAAAAAAATCATCTCATCTTCGTACATTTTAATTGATATAATAATATATAAAGTCAAATACGAATACATTTATCTTGTTGGAACATCGCAATCAATCGAATTCCAAGTTTATTAATAACAATATTTTCAACGCAAATTTCAAAGATTGCTACAATTAAAGAAAGTGATAGATAACTTTAAAGTGGTTTCGTCAGTTCCGAAGGGGATGAAAGGCCAAACTTTATAGCAAGCTAGAATTCTATTCACATCGGAAATCACTAAAGAGAACTTGCTTACAGAAATTTAGAAACTTTTCTTAAACTGCCACACTCCCAATTTAAAATATCTTCGTTTCACGCATTCATATTGATGACTTCCTTGATTTCAAAACCAGGAATGGCCAATACCAATGATGAAATCATCACACGATACTCTTCTTTTTTCATTATCATGAATAAATCATATTTTCATCAGAAGACCTGAAATAAATCAGACTTAACATATTTTTCTTCTATCGATTAGAATTAATCAAGCAAACTTCCAAACTTAGGGCCACATCTCAAATATCAGACACCCCTTTACATTTTTTATAAAATTAATGCAATTTATATATACTAGGGCTTGAGGATTTTTTTTTTTTTGTAGTTCTAGAGATGACAAATCATAGGCTAAATTTATCCATATATAACAAATCTATTTATTCAAAAGATATAATCAAATCTTGGTCAACTTGTTTTTCTTGTGATGTTGTATAACTACAATGTGGAAGATCAATGGAATTAGCAAGCTTCTTAAACACATAGGCAGGATTACATTCAAGATATATGGTTCATTTTCATCATGGCTAAATCATTAATTTCAAAACAAAAGTTGAAAATGAAATAGACACAGGAATGCAACTGAATGAGTAAAAAAACATTTAGTCAAAGAAAATATCAAATTACACGTTGACAGCAAGAAACCTTTCCAAACACACTATCAAAATTTTGAAAGTTAGTCATCTTTATTAAATTATATATATGTTCGAGGACTATAAATACGTAGTCCTATGTTTAATCTTTTGGAAGTATTAGTATAATTAAAAAGAATAAGTTTTTATCCTATTCGCACTTTACTTTTACAATGGTTTTTAAAGTTACCTTTTACAAGTAAATGAGTGAATGTAGCTCCATTGTTTTAAAGTGTAAATAAACAACTCCAACAAAAGTTTTCATTCTTTTATTTACTTTTATAAAAAGTTTTCATTATGTTTATACTATTTTTAAAAACATTAGTGTTCACAATATCTGAAAACTTGCACTTGATCAATGTTGTATCGTACAAAGAATAACCAATGAAAAGACAATTATTTTCTATTTTTTAATTAAAAAAGATGTAAAATACTCCCACACTTTAATATGTTATGGTTCTCTTTTTCTCTATATCGAGATGAATTATTCCATGACAATATATATAAAGAAGATTAAGAATATGATAAGAAAAATATAAAGTTTTAGTACATATATATCTTTCTACGCTAAAATTAAAAAAAAAATACTTGTAAACATAACATTACTTATTGTTTTTTCATGGTTTCACAAAAATATTCATTCTTAAGGTTTTTTATTTTTCTTTCTAATTGATTTTCTACCTCTTTCAAATAATTCATGTTTATAATTTATTAAATACATATAACATATTTAGAGAAGTGATCGATGAAAATAATAAAATGTATTTTTTACCATGTATATTAACACATATTACTATTCTATATATCACTAAAAATCAACTCAAGTAAAAAAAAAAAAATCATGTTTCTTTTCTCACAATATAAAGACTTCTTAATATGATTTATAACGACAGAATATTTAGAAAGTAAAAGAGATTATGTATAAACAACTTCACAACATTTATGATAATTTTCTATACTAGATCACCTATAATTGTTATATTTCTCTCTTATTTACCTATATAGGTGTTAAATAGTGTATTTTTCCAAAGCATAAAAATGATACTTTTGATACATGAACATGAAGAAGCATGCAGTCAAGGATCATAAACAATGGGAATCAAACACAATTGGTTTTTCCTCCCAATGGCCATTCCAAAGCGTTCAACCGTGTCGATACTCTCAGGTGTCATGCCATTTGGAAGTTCCCAGTTGAAATGATAAAGTAATCGAGCCAGTGGAAGCATGATACCTGCTAACCCAAACGAGATGCCAGGGCATATTCTCCTTCCTGCGCCAAATGGCAGATACTCGAAGTTATTCCCTTTGAAATCGATACTACTTCCCTCAAACCTTTCTGGGACAAACATCTCTGCATCATTCCAGTATTTCGGATCCCTGCAAATTGCCCATACGTTTATCATCACTTTAGTTTTCACAGGTATTTCATACCCATCGATGATGGTTCGTTCAGAGCATTCTCTAGGGATCAACAATGGAGTTGGTGGGTGTAGCCTCAATGTCTCTTTGACCACCAACTTCAAATAACTAAGTTGCTCTAGATCCCTTTCATGGATCATTTCCTTCTCTCTTAAGGCTTCTCTTAACTCAGCTTGTGCTTTCTTCATCACTCTTGGACTTCGCATCATTTCTGTCATTGCCCACTCTATTGTTGATGCAGAAGTATCAACGCCACCCGCAAATACGTCCTAGTCAAACAATATACACATAATTTTTGGTAAGATGATAAGAGAACTTGCACTTATGTAATAAAATTGTATTACTTTCGGGAGAAGAAACAAATACTAAGATAGAGTCTTTAAAAATGATGTTATAAAAGACTAAGACAAAGTAATTTTTAGAAGTTTTGACTGTTTTATACTCGTCAACTTTTTGGTGCTGAGATTTTATTGTATCCTTCTCTTCTTTCTCAATTACGTTTGTTTTACTTGTGTTTATCATTTGCTGTGTCTTTTCCTTTTGAATATTATATATATTTATAGCTGACTCACCTCACCATTTTAGTTGGTTAATTTAGTTGACCAAAAGGACTCAATTAATCCAATTCTTCAAGTATAATCAAAATTAATATATGACCAACCATTTAATTTCCCACTCTTTTTCCAAAGATCAGACATATGCTACTTTGTAAAACAAGCCGAAGGCTATCATGGGAATACTGAAATAAAAAACCAAACCCCACCTGTTCGACTAGGTTCAAACTTTGTTTACTGCAAACAATAAATAAATAAATAAATAAATAAATAAATAAATATATATATATATATATATATATATATATATATATATATATATATATATATATATATATATATATTGTAATTGAATATTGAGTTCGCGAAGAAACGCATACATATCTAAATAAGATCAATTACTTAACTTCGTATTAGTAAACCCGAATGCATTGTTTTTCAAAAACAAATCACGATTCGCTATCGCTGGTTCATGTTCGTACGTAACTTCGTAAGAAGAAGTAACTGTGGGAATGGTTTGAATTTGGTTATCCAAAAAAAAAAAACACTTGTTTCAACAAATTTAAAAAAGGTGTTAATTTTTTTTTTTGTTACACAATAGTTTTTGTGCGTAATTTTGTAACGTTGGAAGCTGAGAAAAAACAAATAAGCAATGAGCAATTTAAAAGACAAGTGTTCGGCGGCATTTTTACTAACCAATATCAAAGCTTTGACGTTCCTAGTGGTGATTTTGATATCGAGAGCAGCGTCGGCTTGTTGGACTCCGAGAAGAACATCAACAAGATCTTCCTCCTTTACTTGAGCTCTCCCTTCTTTCGCTCTTCTTTGCTTTTCTTGATGCTCTTTGACAATATTTTCCAAGACCCTGTCAACCTGACTCAGCAGCTTCTCCAATTTGGCCTTCTTCCCAGTTATGAAATGTATGGATTTCATCGAAGGGAACAAATCAGCAAGGTCAAATCCTCCAACCGATCCTATTACTTTCTTAATCAAAAGTAGAAATTCATCCTGGTCCTTTGATTTGTTACCAAATGCTGCCCTGGAAACAGTAGTGCTTACCAACGAGAAAATTCTGCCAGTAAGATTGATTGGTGAACCTGCTGATGTTCGAATCGAGTCGATAAGTTTTTCCGTCTCGTCTTCTCTAATAAAAGAGAAAGACTGAACTCTCTTGGTACTTAGAAGTTCTGAGACAAATATTTTCCTCATTTGTCTCCAGTAATCACCATATGGAGCGAAAACAACATCTATGCCCCCGTAGGACAAAATTTGCCCAGAAATAAACTGAGGCCTTTGCACAAAAGCGACATCATGTGTTTTGGTTATTTCCTTGGCCATCTCCGGGGAGGATGCAACCACTGCAGAAATCTCACCAAGTTGGAGGTGCATGAGAGGTCCATATTTATGGGAAAGATTTTGGAGAGCACGGTGTGGAAGTGAACCTGCTACTGCTAGTTGATGAAGGTTTCCTATGATGGGTAGCCTCTTTGGGCCTGGGGGAAGTTTGAGAGAGACATGAGATTTATTCTTGTAATGTTTTGCAAACCAATTCAATAGAAAGATTAGGGAGAAGGCAATAACCAAGATGCAGGTTTGAGTTTCCATGGCTTTCTAGAGTCACCTCTCGAGTGTTTATATTGTTTACCTAGCGCTACCCGTTCCTATTTATAGAATCTTCAATCCCCTGGGACAACAATCCTTCCTTTTGTTTAATCTAAAATCCATGGATTACGACTTATCTTTTTTTGAATTTTTCTTATTCTACATGTTTATCTATTATTTAATGCATTCAAAATATAAAGTGTGTTAAATGTTTACTTTTAATATTCTTCTATATATATTTATACTTTTAGTATAGACTATATTTTTTCAACCACAATTTGATTTAAATTTAATACAACTAATAAAAATATTTAACTATTGATGTTCGAAATATATATATATATATATGTGTTTGTGTTTGTGTGTTTGATCTGGTTTGTTATTATTAATATGTGATGATTAAATTAGTAGTATTAGGGTCATTAAATGTTATAAGCAAAATTTTTTTGTTATAAGTATTTAAACTTGGCTTTGAGGTTAATTAGTTTAATTTTAAAAAAATTCACATTTAAGAGTTATTTTTGTTGGCTTGTTACATAATGATCAACACACATGTATAGGTAGGGGTAGAAAACATTCCAACTTGATCCATTTAAGTTTTACTTTATTTTGGTATGTTAAAAACAAGTCAAGTTGGGTTGGGCTGCTACTTAAGAACATGTTGAGTTATCGAACTGAAATAAGTTGATGTGGAAATGTGGAACTACATTTAAATAATTTATCACTAATTTAAAAATAACATCCCTATCTCCATTTGAATTTTCTAAAACATGTTTATAGATTAAATAATTTAGATTTTTTTAAGTGATGCTAGACTGTAAAGTGACTTGTTGGGTTGGTCGGGCTAGTCTGGTGTGTTGTTGCGGACCAGGTTGAGTTCCTTACATTTAGATTATTTTAATGATATTAGACTAACTGAATTGACCTGTCGGGTTGGCTAAGCCAGCCTAAGTGTTGTTGCAAGTTCCATACATTTAGGTTTTTTTAATGATGTCAGGTTGTCAGGCTGGTATGCAGGAATTGGACAAAATGGATTGTGTCGAACTATCTAATTAAAGTGGTCATCACATGATTTTTTTTCCGAGGTGTCAGACTCGACCCATTTTACTATTCATACTCACGAATCTGAGAATAACTCACATAAACAAAATCTTAAAAAAATTTATAAATGTTGTGATAATATTAATCTTGTTTTGATGTTTCAATTTTTATTGCCTCTCATGAGTTTATTATTTACAATAAAATAAAAATAAAATAAATAAACATAATACTAAAATTCAAATAAAATGAATATATCAAAATTAAATCTTTCAAGAAAACATAAAAACAAACTATTCTCTAAACTAAAAAAACTATAACAATATCAATGTTAATTAACTTGGAGATTCAAACATAAAGTGAAGAAATAATAAAATAAAATAAAATGTATTGTAAATGCCATCATTACAAATAAATGTATTTTTTTAATAAAATGAAACATAGCATCAAAGAGAAAAGAAAAGATATTTTATAAGGTTGACAAAGTATAGGTTTACATGTTTTAACAATCAAAATTTCTTACATTAAAAAACATAAACAATAGATAAAAATATTTAAAAAAATATATAAAAATAAAATGTAATCTTAAACAATATATATTGAATATAAATTAATATTTTCTTAAATCCTTCTTAATGTATATATATTTGTGTTTTGCTCCTTGGAATGTTGAATTCTCTTTGGATGAAATAAAAAATGGCATATTTATCTCCTGAGAGAAGAGGGAAGGTGACATTTCTCAGTCAATATCATATATTTGATCATTGATGGTGATTCAGTTGGTTGCTGTAGAAAATCATGGAAGATTCAATTGGGATTTCACTATCAATGGAGTCCAGTGAGTCTTAAAATGCCTAAAGTCGAAGCAACATTATCCCAAATTACCATTGACATGAGCAGTCAAATTAAGAGGATTTAAATACAATAGGACAATAAATCATTGTTCATGAGCTGCATCAGGAATTTTAGCTAGTGATACATCTTAGTGACGAATGTGAGGTTGCTACAAAAAACACTCAAATTTTCAACAAAGAAAACTAGTGTAGTGTCTTGCTTGATATACATCAATCATCCAATCATATATGTAACTTGTGACTTTTAATTTTGATTTTTCAATCATATCTAACATTATTAACAACAACAAAATTATAAACATAAATTTAAACTTAACTCGCATAGTTAAAAAATGTATTTCGTATTTTATATTTACTAAAAATTGTCAAACATATATCTAAACTTATAACATTCTTGAAAAGAAAATGTACTTCATATTTAGTATTAATCAAAAATGGACAGACATGAAATTTAAACATAACATATACAACATTTACCAAATCAGAAAACGTGTTTCGTAATTTGTCTTTCCGTTAATATATAGGTCATGACGATGTCATTCTAGCATAACATTAGAAGTAAACAAGTTCGTTGATTTAACAAAATAATAAAGACGACGAAAAAGAAAAGAAGTTCATTCACTAAAAAATAATATTTTATAAATTTCGAGTGTATGATTTTTAATAAATATCAAACATGAGGTACACTTCCAAATTTAAATTTATATTTGCCGGAAATATGCTACTTAGAAACATCAGATTATTCTAATCTTTTTTTTTCTTCCTTTCATTTATCAGATTGTACGAAATCTTACCTCGCACACTAATACGAAGTCGTAAAAAGATAACGGTTTGAATGTCTTCAAATTGATAATTTTCACACCATAAAGACGACGCAGTTCTTAGGCCAATTGAGTTCATACTTTATTATTTTCACTTTCATCATGTTTGAATATTCGCATAAGGAATAAATCTTATACTGTATAAATAGAAGCAAATTTTTTTTATTTTAATTTTATAAAATTGAGTTAAAATTAAATTTTATTATTTTAACAGAATATTAGAGTCATAAAGTTTTATCATTATTAGATTATTTTAAATGATTATGTCTACTACTGCGATAATGTTGGCGTTTCCACATGAAAGTTCTAATTTCCCAGATGTAATAGGAATCAGCATACTTTGCATGTCTTCTTGAGAGTCTATAATAGAAATCACGAATGAGTTTCACACTTATTGTTCTATCAAATCGTCGTCGGCTGCGACGATACCATTCTAGAAAGCATAATGCAATTTGCAAAGTATGTTGCTTCTTTCTATATATCAAAAAGTGTATGTTGATTTTAAATACAACAAGAACTTTCTAATATCATGATATTTAAATTATATTTTAATTAATTTAAATTTTATTTGATAGAAAATATTAAAATATTATTTTAATTAATTGTCATAGATTCATATGGTCGAATGTAATGTTTTTATTTATTTAATTTCATTTGAATTCAACTCCAGAATTAGGACTTTAGGCAAGTGTGTTACCTCTTGTAAATAAATCAATAAAAGTTTAACAACAATTTGAAAAGAAACATAGGAATGCAATGTATTTTTTTTCTTGTATGAAACCCTTTAGAGTTAAACCTCTTATTATATAAGTGCATCAAAGTCTGTAAGTCGAATACAATGTATTTTTCTCTTCTCCTTTATCTAAGTCATGCTAAACACGAGACTCCTCAGACCAAGTTCTTACTAAAATTTGTAAGGTTCCATAATATAACTAATCTCTATATTTTAATTTGTTTTTCTTATTATTGTTTTGAAAGCTCCATTGGTTGTTGAAGAATCCATAGTCAGTACTGATGAAGTCCACTTTTTATGTTTGGTTGTTCTTTCTGGACCAAACTCGAATATGTCCAAACTTTTTATTCTTTTGCATTCCAAACGAGCCCTTAGCTTTCGTCACGGACTATTGCATCAAATGTGTATACCTTGCAGATTAATATTTTTAAAAGGACTTGTTCAAATTCTAATGAAATGCTTTTGGATGAATTTTTTTGAAAACACGTCAAGAGAAAAGGATGATAAAATAATTTATGAAGTAAAACTGATTTATTTATAAATTAAAAATAAAAAATTCAAAACTTTCAAATTTTTGAATTAACTATCTTCATTTTCTGTTATTTTGTTATAAGGATATATTTTTAATTTGTGTATCAAAATAATATAAGTTATTTTTATAGATCATTCAACGTAAACTTTACTTGTTCAGTACCGTTTTTATTTGTTAACAATTTTTTTTGTAGAATTATATATGTTAAGAATAGAGCTAGTTAAAGAAATAAAGTTAGTTAGTTGTATTATTAAATATAATTTCGAATTAGTTGTAACCAACAACTAGTTTGTGTTTATATAAAAAAAGTTATTAAAACTCAGTTTTCTTGCCTTTGTTTCTATTCATGTATAATTCTAATTCTCTCTCTCCTATTTTTCTATATGGCCATAGTTTTTCATTTCCTATTGTCTTTACTCTCAGTTTTTTTCAGATATTTCAATAGACTAATATTAATTACTTTTTTAATTAG
Organism: Vigna umbellata; assembly: GCF_029865625.1. Classification (NCBI taxonomy): domain Eukaryota; kingdom Viridiplantae; phylum Streptophyta; class Magnoliopsida; order Fabales; family Fabaceae; genus Vigna; species Vigna umbellata. The sequence continues at coordinate 70,777,632 of NC_142168.1, forward strand.
GAATTATCTAAGTAATTTTATGATATATTTTTATACGTATTTATAAAACAAAAATGATTTGTTTTATAGAACAATTTTATTTATTAATGAAACAAAAATAATCACAGCTTGGGGGGTAGATTTAAAATGTTACTATGTTTGAACCTACTGTTGCTTGGTAAGGTGAACGATGCTATTCGAATCCATACATGAGTCCACGAAAATAACTTTGATTTTTCATTTTTCAAATTTATCAGAAAAAAAAATGAAACTATTTTCATAAAACTTTATAATTAAGTTATTAGAAATAAATACTTAATGCACTTATTTATTTATCGAAGGTGGTCTTAACCCCAGTTGACCTTTTAAAAGGCATTGGATTCTGGAAACGAGATTATTCAAACTAAATATGATACATCTAATTTAAATAAACCATTTGACAGCAGAAGGACCGTGTACTAAAACATGAGGTGTCAAAACGTCAGCTAACGTAACGACCACGTCACCAAGTTTTTTTTCCACTGTGTGAATGGTGCTATTTACCAAGTCCAGTCAATTATAATGCTCTACCCATCTTTATTCACTCAAATAACTAAAAACATAGCGAATACAAGCTCGTTGAACTCTCAAATACATATGCATGAAAGACTCGGTCAATCTTCATCGTTAAAACATACAAGTATGTCAATCTCAATCATATATATGATTAAATGAATTATATTAGACATGACTTTTGACGACGAATAGCTCCAAAAGATAAGTATCAAAGTCAATGAGAGATGCTGATAATATATCAATCACTCAAATAAAAAAAGTTACCCTAAAAGGTAGCCAATCTTAAAGAAATTGGAACTGACAGCAAAAAGAAACATTGTTACCACATTCAACTAAAAATTAAAATGTATGGATATTATCAAATATTGACATTGATAAAAATTTTACATTCAATACTATTTTTTATTTTCTTTCTTTTAAAAAATACAAAATTTTATTCTTTTATAATTATTTTATCTCTGTACTATATATTTAATAAATGTAATAGTGTATCACACTATTTTTATTTTATCAAATAATTACGACTACCCAAGATACGGAACAAACTTATATAAGTCTAAAGTAATTTTAAGGATGTAAATGTATTTCCAAATTATAACTTATCCAATAATCGAAAATAGTACATCATAGAAAACCATATTCGTGAGCTCTGTGTTGCTTGACAACACTTTCAAAAGTTTTGGATTTCAATTAAAGTATTGTCATATCTTTATTTCTCCGAAAACATAGATTTCTTATATATGCATTCAATTTTATAATTATGATTTTATAAAACAAGTTAGTTATTTGTTTGGTGAGATAATATCATTAAAATTAATTACTCAAGTATTAGTCTAAAATTCTTTTATGATTTGGAAAATCTATATATTTAACCTAACCTATAACCTTAATTCTTAAGTAATGGTAAAAGTATTGAATGTATTAGACCAAGTTTCCTTAAAGACTAAAAGAATTTTCGTCCCTAAATACAATACTTTGAATATCGTGATTCATCTTAACAATATTATACTAACTACCGTAAAATATATATATATATATATAATATATATATAATATATATATATATATATATATATATATAATAAAATACAATGGATCATAATGTTTCGTTTTTATTCTGAACCCACCAAACGAAATTTGTTCAGACACCAGAATTGTAGGAGACCCAAATCTATAGGCACGTGTAATAGTAGAAGAAATACAAAATGAAATTTCGCCGTTGGATTTTATTATCCCTCCTGCTTCATGTGAATTGTTGTTGTTTTTCTTTCTTTAACTCTTACTACAAATTTCGTGCAGTATTCTTTTATTTTTTTAGTGTTATCCATTAATTGGGTCAGAATCGAATTAATTTTGTGGCACTTAGATTATGCAAACATCACACACGCATGGTGTGTTATCAAATGACTTCTTTTTTAAGGTAATGACTTCATCTTAAGATGTCAACAAATTTTAAAATGCAGCAGATATGATTTGCATGTTATCCATTAACATCTATCATTCTTTTTATTACGATACAAACAAAGTGTCATGTTAAATAAAATAAAATATGGATATAAACTTATATATATTCTTCATAAATAATTTTTTTTTAATACTAAAAACAATCTATAAAGACAAAAAAAAAAATCTGTGTTACTCCCTACATTTTTTTTGTGATAGGGACTAAAAATATGATTTTTTCGGAAAATGTATCAACTCATTCATATCACAACTTTGATGTTTAACTTTGGTAGTTATTTGGAATCGTTGCTGCCAATTTCTTGGATTCTGAAAAAAGATGTTCTAGCTTTCTTTTGCTCTTGTTCGTTTCTCGTTATGCTTTCTGAGAATCTTTTCCAATGTTTTTGTCTGCATGGTTTTGTGAATTTTGTCGAATTTGGCTTTCAGCCAGTTAGCACTGATGAAGTTGGGGCCTCTTCATATAAAAGCAACATTCTGCAGATATTTGGCAAGTTGAAGGTGCTTGAAGTGAATCTGCTAATGCTGGTTGATGTGAGTAGCAATACACTCAACTGGGTCAGGAGTTCACTGCTGGCTGAGAATCCTGATATACCGGTTCTCATACAATTTTAAATCTATGACAATGATATATTCAAAGTTATGAGAACATTCTAACACAATACAAGTATTCATTTTTTATTAAATATAAAATACGTCAACATAACAATAAATGAATAACAAATTAGTAAAAAATTATACAAAAATATTTCATAATCATTTGTTATTATTTTAAAGATGACTCACTATTTTTAAATATAACGCACCGATTAATTTATATATTAAAATTATTAATACTATTGTCATATACTTTTACCATAGGTTTTCACTTAGACATTCAATATTGAATTTGTCTTTTCAACTCCGTTCAATAATAAAACTAAAATTGATTTATGATTTTTATCTTAGGAATTATTTTATTATTTATCAATTTCACATATCAATTTAACTAATTATTATAATTTATTAGTTAAAATAATTGACATAGACGTCGGTAAAGTAAGTTGCTATTGCATTTATTTATAAACTAAAATAGTATATTAATATAATTTTAGGGAGTAAATAATTATTGTCTTAAAAAAATCTATATCCGATGCAAATATTTGAACGAGTCTTGGTATTCCACTGTTATATAAGTCAAAATAGTAGGGTTTGAATTTTGAATGTAGGTTATATGTGTTCTTTCTTTATCAAATACTAATGTATTTTCTTAAAATATGTTGAATTATGTGCCACAATAATCAATATGAGCTCAAGTCAATAATAAATGCAAATTGTATACAACAAATAAACAATTATTTGAATTCAAATATATTACATTTTTTTTTTCTAGAAAAATTATAGTCTATGAATTAAAACTAAGAATATATAGGTCAGTCACAATAGAGGTGTTGTCGTAGCAACAAACAATAGGAGGAGAAACAATGGACAAAGAAAAAAGGATGAACATTGTAACGATGCATGTCAATAAGAAGCGAAAAAAAGGTTTATTGTGGTTGGTCCCTGTAAAGTTGAGCACAAAAATAAATTAGTTAGAGACTAAAAACGAATAATAAGATAGAAAACGAAAGGGAACAAACATCAACTTCAACGTAAATGCTTCCAAACCAAAAGGAACAAAAAGAGTAAAAGTTTCATGGTGGTAGAGGAAAAGAATGAATTCTACAATAACGTGAGGCAATTGTGACTTTTGCAGGAAAGTGAAAAATGAAAAAAAAATAATTATATTCAATGAGTTATAAGCTACAATAGGATGAAACTGGAGCTAATACTTTTTCAATATTTTTATAAATGTCATTACATCAACATAGGCTTTGTTTTTCATATAACTGTGCATTAATAGGTTATCTGATAACGGCTTCCAACATATCTTTTTACGTTGATGTATATATATTTTGAACGTGAGATAAAACATTAAAAGGTGGTCTAATAACGAACCGATATCACGTTAAAAAATGAATTTTAAATCTAATTTAATTTCACAAAATCAACTTATAAGACAAGGTTTGCATCTACTTATATATTATGAATTGATCTAGTTGATGTGAGACTTTCAACATAAAATAAAAAATTAAATATATTTCTTTTTCTTTTTCTTTTAATTCTATAAAAAATTATAGTTATTCTCTCCTTGTATCTTTATTTTCTTTAGTTCATTACAACGGATTATTCCATCTTTTGCCAACGATATTAAATTGTCTAATGTGATAAATATGTTTTGTAACATCCTAAAAATAAAGTATAAAATCATATACGAGAATAATCACATATTAATAATACTATATATCAGTTCTACACATAACGAGATACTATTATGGTCGAACGGCCTTACATAATATCAAGGAATTAAAACCGCACACTGGCTACAACTAGATCGAACGGTTTACAAAATAAACTTATACCGAACGGTCCTACAAAAGAAGAGGCCAACAACTAATCGAACGTTTCAAAGGTTCGGCCTTCACTTCCACCTCTTTCAGTGCTTCTTCCAGCAACTCTTCTCCTTCTGCTCACATCCACACGGATGATCATTGTAACAGGACAAACAACCGAACGTACAACACAGACAAGATGATAAATAGGGTAAGCTTATGTAATTTAATTATTTCAATAAAAACATACAATGTTCGTGATTAAATCAAACAACAACCAAGACCGACCACTTGACTCTGACTGTCCGGACTGTATGAATCATGTGTAGCTACGACGTTTGTGCACCCGGGTGATGTAGTAACTGGGATACCCTCAACAGCTGCCACCCGAGGTTAATTCGTTCCGTCCAAGTTAACCTTATGGACTAGGACCTCCTACCATTCTCACACATGAGTTACTCCTCTCTACGTGAGAATGAGTAATAACGGAATATCAGGATAAATGTTCGCTAAGCTTTGCACACATTCATACTTTACCAATCAATAACCACTTTCTGAGATATTCCTCCCTGGAAAACTCTTTCATAACCAAACTATTTCATTCGCATCACATTTCAAATTCTCTTATACTTCATCATCAACACATTCAACTGAAATCAGATCACACTTTCTCATCCTAGCACAAGTCCAAATGGAATAACACTTCTTAGAAACTAACGTGATCGAACGCTATTTACGAATTTATCTATTTCAATAAACAGACCCTTAAGAGTTCAAACCGGACGCCACGAAGCCTAGGCCGGGTACTAAGACTCTAGGCCGAACACCTTTTAAAGACCAAAACTGTTTGACACCAAATACTAATAACTGGTGAGATACTATGAAGAAACGAACGCTATTGAGTTTGGCTGACGACTCTTATTTTAACAACGGTAATAATAGATTACTGAAACGAGACCGAACGCTTGGTTTAAGACCGAGCCCTGTAGAAACCGTACACTATTGAACGAGTGTTGGTCCAAGACCAAACACTTATCAAGAACGAGCGCTACTGAGACCGAACGCTTGGTCCAAGACCGAGCACTCCTAAACTTATAAAATGAATGAATGAATGAATGATATATATATATATATATACACTTACGCCACACTTATTTTTAATGAAAAATAACGATAACATCTACGACAAGTAGTATAGTATACATTAACTAAACTGTTTAGGAAACCTAAAGGAGAACTACACTTAGGCCGAACCTCATTTACATATATCTAATAATATAAAACGATCTTCATGAACGGAATTCTTTCCAGAAGAAGAATTTAGTTTAGACGGACGCTCAAAGGAAAACTGAACGGTCAACACTGACTCTCGATTATAGTTTACAAAATTCTGCAGAGTATTACAGAGTGACTCTTAGACAATATCCGTAAAGCATGAGAAATCAGTTAAGACCATGCACTTCCATGGAGAATCGAACGATCACTAATGACGCTCGACCATACTACAACATTTACTCAGAGTACTACAACTTGAAGATCAAACTCTATCTCAACTCAGTTCACACCATTTATCAATCATCCATCCACAAATCCAAACATGCAGTAACACGCATATTTCATACTCATCAAATAATCAAACAAAGTATCATACAAACATACCAACGTTTAAAACAAGGATCTTAATCAAATTATATAAGCTTCCCTTACCTCTAAACGTAACCGAACGCTCACAAATGCATAATAGAGCTCACCACTACCGAAGACCTTAACGTTCGACAGTCACACTTTAAGAAACTGAACCAAACAAAAGACCAGAAATACTCAGAATAATACGATTCGCTCAGGCAACCAGAAATCTGGATTTGCATGCGAAAAGAAACGAACGTGCTAAAGAGAAAGAAACTCACCGGCTTAGAACCACAACCCGATCGTTTTAAACGAAAGTCCTTGACGCCGGGAGAGTTCAAACGGTGCCTGAGAGGTGATCGGAAGAAGAAAGATGAGATTTTCTTAGAGAGAAGATGAAGGAGATTTAGAGAGAAGGAGGAGGAAATGGTTTCAGCAGTTTGGAGAAGAAGGAAAGCATGCAGAGAAGTGACACGACATTTGAAATTTGGCATTAAATATTGTCGTCACTAAAATCGAACGGTCACTCTCCTGCAGCCATCTGTTTTCCACTAACTAAAACTTTGACTCTCTCCTTGAACTTGGCTCCCACTACTTGAAGTTTGTAATGGATTCTGACACGTTTTATGTAAATATTTGCATTACATAAGTGTATACTAACACGTGTTTGTCATATGTTAAATTTTATTTTTTAATGAAAATTAAATTTCGTAATAATAAAAATCAAACAAAATCAAAGTTTTTAAAAGGGTTTAATAGGTTCGGAGGTCCCTATATTTGCGGGTTCGTTTCACTTGGGTCCTCCAATTTTAAAAGTGATCAATTAGGTCCCTAATTTAATAAAATTGAGTCAATAATACCCTTTCCGTTAAATGCAAGGGAATCTGAATGCAAATTAAAAATTGCAGAAATTGCCACGTATTAAGCTCAAACTCTGCCACCTGCAAATAAAATGATGCCTCAGCATGTCACCTGTTTAATTTGCATTCAGATTCCCTTGCATTTAACGGAAAGGGTATTATTGACTCAATTTTGTTAAATTAGGGACATAATTGATCACTTCTAAAATTGGAGGACCCAAGTGAAACGAACCCGCAAATATAGGGACCTCCGAACCTATTAAACCTTTTTAAAAGAGACCAACTTCCCAACTCCAATTTTTCGTTATAATCGAGGAAAAAAATATATTTGACCTTAAAAGTAACTAATTAAACTTATATTAATAAAATAATACTAATAAGTTGTATATAAAATATGGTTAAGAATCTAATATCATTATTGATAATGTTATATATATTATAAAGATCAACAGGCAATTATAACAATATGTTTTATAAAAACTAGTGAAGTTTGAATAATATGGTAGCACCGACGACACAAGGAAATCTAATTGGTTCAACTCCGCGTAGGAATTATTGCAAATTTTTTAGTATCTGAATTCAACATTTTGCTGATAAGTAAAAATAAATAAATTATAGGCGTCGTTCTGTATATGCTGATAATTATTTATATCCTAAATTCGTTTCATGTTATTTAATCACGTTATATTTTGTGTTGAACCACGTTGTCATTCGTGATGATGTAAACATTAATTATAAAACATAAAGATTATATATTATTAAATGTCAAAACGACATTTACAATCTTACGGTAAATTTTGTCCATTTAAATAAACAATATAGATATAATTCGATTTTTATTTACGTCAATAAATAATTTTCTCACTTGCTTATCTGCAGTTAGAAAAAAAAAAGTAAAAAGAAAAGAAAACAAAAATCAATCTATCAGCTACCAAATTATGCAGCAGTTAAAGTCATCATCACCTAGGATTTTAGTTACAGAATTCTTAAGTTTCATATCGTCCCGTATTTTTTCCTAATGACTTAATTAAGATTGTTTATTAATTAAGAAACATTATAATATACTTCTATAACATTAAATTACGAAAATTACAAACATTCAAAAATATTCTAAAAATAATAATATTTAGTAAAGCAAGAGGTTTTGTAAAGAATACTCTTTAAAGTATGTACATTCGTCTTTTGAATTACATTATATTTCTATATTTATATATTTTTAATTAAGAAGTTGAAATGTTGTATAATGCATATAATAATTAAAGATCATAAATAATTATATATATTATATATATATATATATATATATATAATATATATATATATACTAAAATAACTTTTATAATTTCACGTTTTTAAATTTACTAAATATATATAAATAGTTAAAAATTATCGTAAATAGTTAACTCATATTTTTTAAATGTAATTGTCAAAATTATTTTGGGTTGGATGGTAGAACATCTTCAATGGGCATGTTTGCAATTAAGCATCTTTTCTGCTTTTACATCTGCTGGTCAATCTCAATAATAATAAGTTTTTTATGAAAATAAAATCATAATTAAAAATATACCTTATAAAAGAATCGAGATTCATATCTTTTTTCCAATTAATCATCTTCATAATTCGAAAATCATAGAAATTTACCATTTATAACTAAAATCCGCAGCGGATAGTAACTATCTGCGGATATTTACTACCCGTGAGTAACGGGTAGCGGGTATTTTAATACCCTCTTCTAAACGGGTCAGGTACGGGTAGTATACTACTCGTCTTGTGGGTAGTATACTACCCGCTCTGCGGGTACCCGTTACCCGTAAAAAATTAAAAAATAAATAATTTATATATTTTTTAATTAAATTTAATTAAAAATAAAATAAAATTATATTTTATTAGTTTAAATTTAATTAAAATTAAATTTTAATTTACATTTAATTTAATTTATATTATATATATATATATATATATATATATTTGTATTTTTATTTAAATTTTATTTTTAAAATATATTAAATATTATTTTTTATTTTTTGTGGGTATCCGCGGGTACCCGCGAATATTTTTTAAACGGGTACCCGGCAAATATCGGGTCGGATAACAGATACGATTTTATCCGACGAGCTGTTGTCATCCCTATTTATAACACTATTTCAATCGTCCTCATAATAAATACGTATAATCACTAAGTTAAATTCAATTGCTTTGAAATTCAATGAAGATGACATGAATTTAATTATCAATCGATGTCTCATCTGAAAATGTTCATTGTAGTTAATGGTTTTATGAGGATCCTTGACTAACTGTAGCAATAGATGTTCAACTATCTGTCACATTCCACTATTCAACCATTCTTCTTTTTCTTTCTTCCAGGATTAATTTTCAATCCACAGCCATCAGACAATTTCTTCGACTTTATGAAAAAAAGACCATTTCTACAAGTTAGTAATGGTGCCCAATTTAAATCAAGTAGTTTTTCAGAATTTTTAAAATATAATTTTTAAAATAGCATTTGATTTTTTCAATTTTAATAAACTAAAAAGGTTTTTCTCAAATTTGAAGGACCTTTCAAAGTCAAAATTGAAAACTAGCTTTCTTTCAAAACATAAAATCGTCAAAATTGATATTTTGTCGTAAAAATAAAGTCTTCTCCTTACGCATTCTAGAATCAAAATTTGACTACATATTAAAAAGTTAGTTATTTTGTGATAATCTAATGTTGATTTTCCACTATCTTGTGATGTTTATCTAAAACTTGGTAAAATTATTAAATTAATTGTTTTAGGCGGAGACGGTTAGAATTTTTCATACCATGAATAGAGATGGCTTTATCTTAGCCAACATTTTGATGATGTAAATGCTGGAATCCAGATCGATTTGATTACGTATTAAATGCATCATTCATAAGCTGAATAGTGCATTAACATTTGTGCTTTAATATTACATTAATTTTGTGAATGCATTGAAGATCATTCTGTGAACGATTATTGGAGAATAATACGCTTGTGACCCTTAAGTGCATCCCTCTCTTATTGGATATTATTCCCAAAATTCTTCATTTTTATTCAACTAATTTATGTTATACATCACTTTAATAATTAAATTAAAAAAAACATTAAAGTTTATTTTAAATAATTTGTTCATTCTCTAAAATATAGTGTGTATACAGAAGAGGTGCATGTGTTACATGGTTTTTTCGGTATTATTTGGAAGTTTCTTTCTGCACCTCTATATTTTTTTCTGCACCCGTCTAAAAAAAGTTATTTTTTAGATTGTAGAATATATAATTCGGAAATTAGTTTTCTCCTTTAAAAAAACCATAGGCTACATGCTTTGGGAATCAAAAATGATTTTTGGATTATGCAGGTCAAATAATTTTCAAATTATATAATTCAGAAACTAAATGATTTTCAGATCGTGCTATTTAAAAGATAATTATTTTTTATGTTTAAATTTTATAATTCATAAGTTACTATCGTATAATCTTAAAATCATTTTTATCTTTCAAATTATATAATCTAAAAAGACAAAGTGAAAAATATTTTATATGAAAGTGCAAGAAGAAAACATGTAGAAGTGGAGGAAGAAACTAGCGTATTATTGGAATCAATAATTTAATTTATACGTTATATGGCCAGGCTAAGTAAACAGAATGTAAAGCAGCTGATAAGAAATGTGAAATCAATTTACACCAAAAGAATAACAAATTTCGCTTGTAATATGATTAACGTGGCAATTTTTAATATATTTACAATATAATGATTCTAACAAATAATTAAATTTTAACATTTATTAAAAAAAAAATAATGTAAGAAAAGTAGTGTCTTAGTTTAGTTTGGATTCATCTTGATCTTGTTTTGGTTGTCTTTCTTTTGGAGTGAAACTATAAGGTTGTTAAGAATATTTAGTTAATATCATTATTTAAATGAATTTTAAAAAAAATAAAATTAGTTTTTGTATAAAGATAAAATATATTTAATTATTATTTAAATTTAAAATATTAAGATTGATGTATTATAAATATTTGATATTTTATTTTATTATATTATATTTATATATATATATATATATATATATATATATATTATATATTATTATATATATATATATATATATATATATATATATATAATAATAAAATAAATAACAAGCTATTTCATCCACTTTTTTTTATAGAAAGGCAAGATGTCATAAAAGGAAAAATGTTACTCGCTTTCTTTCTACTTATTAAACAAAGGATGGGAATAAAATTATATCTTTCAAGACTTTTTTGTATTTGGTTTGTGATTTTAAAATTAAAAATAAAAGCACTTTTAATTTTTTGATTAAAAATTTCCTCACACATGAATATTGTATTATTATGTATAATAAATACACTTATTATAATATTATCAAAAGCTTTATATAAAGTACATAGGACCTTATCATTGTTGAAAAATATAATATTCTGTCACGATATAACACTCATATTTTCTTTATTTTTTTGTAGGTTACCTTTTTCAACAATTTTATGCTGTCTACTTTTATTTAGTATTGACACCAGAGTTCTATTTCCCTTCTTTCATTATTATTACTCATATAATACCATTATGATTTTGGGTATTTTTCAGATGTCTATACCTTACGAAATACATCAACAATGAAAAGACAAATTCCGAGACTTTAGTTTCTGAAAAGTAATTATAATAATGCTCTAAACTTCAGTGCTAATCCAAAAATATTTTCAGAATTTAATTTTTAAAATGTAAAATTATATTTCAAAACAAAGATTTGAAAATTCGTGTTAATATCCACAATAAAGTTCCAAGAATAATTTCTCAAAAAAAATATATATTTGACAAATTTGCATGCAACAGTGGAATAATCAAATTTTCTTTTCATTGCTTCAGCTCCTCTAAATTCCTAAGCAGTATTTAGTTTTACATATAGAACATGAGGTGCCACATTTGACACGAAATTAAGGAACTTGAACATAAGAGGAGCAATTTTATTCCTTAGTGTTAAACTATATGATCTTGAAATCTTTGAACTATATGGTTTATATGACGAAGCCGCAGTAATGATGAATATATATAGGTGAGAAAATTATATCTTGTTTAAAATTTTCAGTATGGAAAACTTCCTGTCATATGGATATGATCAAGGGTGCTTTTGAGCCCATACTTGAGCATTGCTTTGTTACCCGATCTGAATCCATCTCCATAAGCTGAGGAGGTATCTGATTCAATCTGGTGTTTAAAAAACTCACCAAGTTTCTTCTCAAAGTCCGAACGTTTACCCTTCTTTGATGATGCAGAAGAGGAGGAAGGTGATGATGAAGATGAAGACGAGGATGATGATGCACCGCCATTCCCAGATCCCGAATACAGCTCTGAATCTAACCACATATGAGCCAACACTTGGCAGATTCCCTCTTCAACTTCTGGACTGAGGTTAGGATAGCCTGTCAAAAAACCAGAAACTTTGTCCAACTTGGCATCATGAGAAAAGAAAATATAAACTTTCTGCTCCATGTTAAAGGCTCAATACCTTTAAGCCTAAGCCATGCATGCATCATCTCGTGAGCTAGGATTGATCCTGTTAACAACCTATAAAAATAAAATTCATGAATTATATCTGGGGAATGTCATATACAAATGCTGTGTAGATTCTGAAGGCAGATTGCATACGAAGGATACCTAGGAAGGCCATACAAAACTAGAATGGCTGTCACTTCACAGCGACGGATCAGCTTAAAGGGTTCAGTTATCATGTCTGTGACTCGGTAGCCGGCTCCGATCCTCGGCCTCCTTGAAATCTAGTATTATATGAAATATATTGAAGTAATGAAATCAGTATTTGATAAACAGATATTCTTCAATGGAAGAATTAGATGTGTGAAGACTCAATTTGCAAGCGAGAAATCCTACAGTGGTGACAGTTTGCTCTTCTGACAAGCAGAGTCCTCTGGTTTCAGGTAAGTGGTGATGACCCTACATTCAATAGAGAGAAACACATGAAGAACGGATAGTAATAACATTCCATGAATGAATTGAAAGTTAAACACATGAAGACTTGCATTCTTTTCTCCCTCCATGGCCTCATTCAGAGCTTGTCTCTCAACCAAGAGCATTGGAATTTGCTGCTCCAATTTCATATTTAGACCTTCATAAAATTCTTGTATTTCAAGGTAGAGAGGTTGGCATTCATGAGTATCCATAATTGATGAGTCTAGACACTCTAAACATAGCTTTCGACCATCATCAAGCAAAAGATATTTTGCATCCCTTGGCTGCACTGATTGAAAAGACAAAAAAGACAGAACGGTGGCGAGGGAGGAAAGGAACGGATCCATCAGTTATCTCCTAATTGTTAATTGTAGGATGAAATGTTTTCGGAGCTAATATTACTGACCTCCATTCTTTCACAGCTACAGCAACGAGGTGTGCCATCAAGCTCATGAGATGGGCAGTATTTTTGCAGCCAGAAAGGATGAGCTCTATACTCAATGAGGCCAGATGAATTAGTTGGGATCTGAAAAGAAAGAATCAATCATTTTAGTTCACTCAGCAATATACATATTACTTAGAAAAAATAACTTAAAAGCCAAGACTTAGGGTCTGTTTGATTCTCTTCTCACTCCTATTGTTTTAAAAACTGATCTCTAAACAATTCCATACTACCCAACAATCAAATTGCTCATCCAAAACCTATGGAGTTCCGAACATTGATTCCAAAACATGTGTTTAAAGAAACAGAAAGGGAGATATTCTTCATCCTCTTCTGTTTTCTTCAACTGCTCAAGAGACAGACTATCAGAAAACAGAGATGCGCACACGGGACAAACAAATTTTTAAAAAACAGAAAACTGTTATAAAAAAGTATTAAACAAAACAAGGACTTTGCCTTTTTCTTTTTAAAAGGAAAAGTAGCACCAAAATTTTACCCCTGGGGATTGCAGACTTTCACTTACACCTTTTCTATCATCACACAAGGAAAAATGTTTGATGTAGATTACAAAATTAAGGTTTGGTTTTAAATTTCCCTGATGATCTCAATCAATTATACAGGATGATGGGATCGATCTTGTAGCTCAAGTATGACGGTAAATTACTATGATTAGCAGTAACATTTGTTAGCTTAAGTAGCTGATCCAAGAATTCCTTTAAAGTTCAAAGCTCCCGTTAGATTAACTTTCCCACTAGAAATCATGAATGAAGAAATTAATACAGTAAAATAACATTTGAAACATTGAATAGATATTTCTAAAGTTCATCATAATTGATAGAAAATTTGAAATAGAACAAGCACACACAATTGACAAATAGACAACTGTTAGTGCAAAACAACTGTCAAGATACTTACAAAGCTCTTGCAAACATCACATCTGGGGTGATGCTTCTCCCTATAGCATGATTTATGGTAAGGGCGATTGCTAGACATGGAAAACTGTAAAGGAACAAATTAAGCATAATCAAATGGAGATTGACCAAAAATGAAATTTAAAGACCTTCGTTGATGAAGCTAAGAGTAGTTTTCAACTTTTTTCTTGAAAACAAAAGGAGGTTTCAACTAATTGTTTTGCTAAGCAAGCTGCAAACGCAAAAGGACACTCTAGCCTCTAACCTCATAATCAGTGATTGGCAGACGACATGCGTGGCAGCAGAAGCATTCTGGATGCCAAACACCTCCCATGCAACTTAAAAATCTTCCATGGCCAATCTCAGTCTTGCACCCAGCACAGGTTCTGAAAGCAGATTTACAAAAAAACCTATTAAATTTCTATTTTTAACCGTTAAGAAAAATTCATGAAACCTTGAAAATATAATCTTTACTATGTAGATCCATAATATTGAAATAGAGGAGAGAATTTCAGTTTTATTGGGTGTCGAATAAACTCCAAGATATTCCACTGGAAGTGCTAATGAATCACCATAAACAAGATTAAGCTAATAACATTATAGAATATGTTCATTTTAATCACTACCATTTTCTAAAATTTTCATCTAATTAGAAGGTACTTAATAACACTCAGGAAAACTAACAGACACCAAGGTATCATTTATAAAATACCAATCCAGTGCTTATCCCAGTTCAATGATTCAGATGAGAATATTTTAAAATAAGATTGATAACTCTGAATGAAGTCCAGATCAGTTAATTGTATAACCAAACACTCAAACCAGCAAAACTTAAAATTGAAGTTTCAAAACATATTCTGCTTGGAATGTTAGAAAAATCAGCAATTTCCATAAACGTACAAGGAAGGATTCGTTATACAGATAAAAGATGAAATTATACACTCAATTACCTGTATCCAGGGGGAAAGAGGTGAGGATAAGATAGAAATGAAGAATCATTGTCTGATCGAGGAGGAGAATCAATGGTCAAACTTTCTTGAATTGCCCGAGCAAGTTGCTCGTCTTCCTCAAGTTGAGCTTTAGCAAGATGTTCAACTTCATCTTGTTGAATTTTAGCCAGACGTTCATCCTCATCTTGTTGAAGTTTAGCAAGACGCTCATGTTCTTGTTGAATTTTAGCCAAACGTTCATCTTCATCTTGTTGAAGTTTAGCAAGACGCTCATGTTCTTGTTGAATTTTAGCAAGACGTTCATCCTCTTCTTGCTGAATTTTAGTAAGATATTCATCTTGCTGAATTTTAGCAAGA
Organism: Vigna umbellata; assembly: GCF_029865625.1. Taxonomy (NCBI): domain Eukaryota; kingdom Viridiplantae; phylum Streptophyta; class Magnoliopsida; order Fabales; family Fabaceae; genus Vigna; species Vigna umbellata. The sequence goes on from NC_142168.1 coordinate 70,793,162, forward strand.
TATTCATCTTCCTCATCGTCAATTTTACAGAGTTTATCATCTTCAGACTGAGAGTCATCCTCTAGGATATTATGGAACAAAAGCCATTAGACATTTTGGTTATGCTTTGGTGTGTAAATAATAATTGATTAACGCATTCATTATCTGAACACATAAACCATACGGAACAACAGAATTTCTTCAGTTCACTCTTTTTTACACATATTTTTATAACCTATTCAATGGACCCTTAACTATAAGAAATATAATTAAAGAACTTTTCAGTAGCAACTTAAGAGAAACACCAGAATCAAAATATCGACACAATATTATATACATATTATATTTATATTTTAAAAAAAAAAGAACCTAATTCTAATAACTTATTAATATGATTCTTATAATTCTCCTTTGATTAGGATGTAAATGAAAGAATCAACAGATAGCATCATAGCCTTTGATCAACAGAGTAGAATTTACTTAAACAATATTCAAGACTCTGAAATAGGCATAAACATGCAGCAAATAATACAACAGGTATTTAAGAACTTGTAATAAACCAATGAGCATTTTGGTCAGATTCAGATAAGTGTAGGTACCTCTTGCAGTGTGTAGAATCATCATAGTATTAAATTTGAGCCAAAGTAGTCCAACTAACCCGAAAATTAACTAAAACTGCCGACATGCAAGAGCATAAATCTTACCAACAACTTTTTTCCCTTTAAGATGATCCTCCTCTGACAGAGAGAGTGCAATTGCACGGTCAATGTCTTCTTTCTCTATATCTGTTAAATCATCCTGCATTCGGTTTGCAATTATGACAAATTCATATTATCAGCTTAAGGCTATGAGGAACTAGAACAGAGTTAGGCCTTGTTAAAGTGAAAAAAACAAAAAAATACTAGCTCAATGACATGAAAAGTTATAACTTATGACAGTGATTTTAACTCTTAATGAAAGGAAAGCTTTGATTACCATTGAACTACGATGGGTATCCCAAATTCTGTCTTCTCCATATTTGCCTTGGTATTGTCCACGTGAAATATGATCAGAACCTTTAAGCAACTTTCTAAACCAACCCATTTCATGCAAAATTATTCACCTTCAGGTTTGCAAACCTTTTGTCAAAAAATATGTCAATCGAGTAGGCACAAAAATATATTCCACAATTTATATATAGAAGGAAGGTCTACAGACTATTAAGCTTCTTTTGAAAAAGTAAATGTTATGCCTTGATTCCAAACTTCAAAATTCAGTAGCATGATGTTGAAGCTTTTAACCAGCATTGGCTATAATATATAACGCAAAAAGTATGTTATGACACTAAGGTAAATAGCAATGACAGAAACAGCCAGACAACTAGAGATTGGGAAGACATAAATATGTAGGAAATGTATCAAATTCGAGACCAGAGTTTGAGAAGAGAAAATCTCAATCTTGGATAGTTAAGATTAGATATAACCGAAACAACATTGATTTTTTCTTTCGTGTGTGTGGCTGCAGGAGTGAATCTTGACCATATAACTGAAATGGATAATTAAAATTTAGTTTGATCACTATAGTTACAAAAAATTTCCTTTCTAGTTCCTATAAGCATCTCCTTGTAATCCATATACATACCCTTTTTAATTCCAGGTGGTCTTATAGGGAGTAAAATAGATTAAAAGGATACAGATAGAGACTAAAAGGGATTAAAAATGTTAAGAGTAGAGACTAAAGAAGATGCTTTTATGTATAATTAAACCTTAAAATTAAAATTAAAACAATCTCCATCACCTATATGTCATTGTGTGACAATTTATTCGCCCCCTCGCACCTCTCGCTCCCATTAGATATGCCAATATTGTGTGTTTTGCAGGGAAAGTAAAAGTTAACGAGAACGACAGAAAGACTATCACACAACTGATATATATATATATATATATATATATATATATGGATTTATCAGAAGAAAAAAACTTGCAATATGTGGAAGTTCAAAAAAAAAACTCTTAATGAAGAAAAGATAACAGCAAAAAAGATGAAAAGCAAATTTCAATATCTAATCTTTCGTGTAAAATCCCAACGATAAGATATGAATACAGCCTCATTTCCGCACACCAGCCAGCATCGTCAAATCTCAAACTAAGCAAACATGAAGATCTTCGAATTTCCAGTTACACGTACCTGTTTGCCGAAATCTCTTCACTTCCGCAATACCCAATAGAACGTTTGATGAATAATTCAAACCCAAGTCAAATTACTTCAGAAAAATAAAAAAACTGCACCACACCCACGATTAAAGACAGCGAAAGCAAGAAAGAAAAAGGAAAAATAGTGAGTTAGCAGAATGAAGTGAGAAGTGAACTGAGCATGAAGAGATTAAGAATCTTTGGTAATAACGGATTCTGATGAATCATAATTTAATAAGTAACGAAAAACAATCACAAAGGGATTAGAGTAAAGTAGTGTATATACCCTGGAACCAAAAGAAAGAAAGAAAAAAAAGGGGTACTTAGATTCTACGCAAAAAAGGATAAGAAAAAAGGTAAATAGGAACAGAGGAATCTTTTTAAGGTAATATTATAATTTTTAAAAGACGAGTTTGGTTTGAAGATGGAGAAAATCGGAGAAGAGAGGAGAGGCAGCTGAATTTCAATGTCTACTAAAGCATGTGGGTCCTCTTCCTTTGTCAGTTACCCAGTAAGTAAAGTTGCACCTTTTCTTGTTCAGTGAAAGAAGGAGAAGAATGAAGTGTAATATCGTAATTGAAAATGGATACAAAATAGAACCGTGTGATGAACTTTTTTTTTTTTTGTTTCTTATACATAATAATGTAAGAGAAATGAAAAATAAAAAAACAATTTATCATGAATCATATAAACAATGATACAATTATTGATTTCATGTTTCCGCGTATCAATTTTGTTACGTGCTTCTGCTTTAATTTCACTTTTTCTTAAATTTTTTCATTCTCACAGTTACATTTCTTCCGTTTATTTCGTATAAAATTAATTATTTTGTATTTTTGTGACGATTATTTCTCACAGTCATCACATATTCAATACAAATTAAATATAACTTGGAGTGAAATCTGGTAAAATCAAAGTGTGTGTGGATTTTTCGAAAAATAAAACACATGTGATAACGATTTTTATTTTTTTTTAAATATTTTCATAAATGGATATTTAAAAATCATTGTGATTCTCGACGTAGATGTGGAAATAAGATTATGTTCATTATGTATGTTGGCTTTAGGTAAATTCTTATACATCTGTGAAGCGAATTGAATTAACATGGAATTATGTGTATATTTTTTATTTGTGAAATTGGATTAATATTAATATTATAATTTTAATTAGATATTAAATATAATAAGTTTTGGTCTAATTTGAGCAAAATAGATATGTTGATATTTGTATAATTTGTCTAGCAAATTATATTTTGCTCGACTAATTTCAACTAGAAAAAATATGATTTTTAAAATTAACACAATAGTCGACAATTGTTTAATAAATCTTAAAATTCACACAACAAATGATAATTCGTTTAATAAATCTTAAATTTTCATTGGTTGAGTTTCATCTTGCAAACAGCAACCTAAAAGCAATTTGTTATTTTTTATTTTTTTTGTTAAAATTTGTCCAATGAATTTTTCTGAATAAAAGGACATGTTAAAAGTGAATGAACGAAGAGCAATATGAATATTGAGTTGTGATGGTTAAGGAAAATAATAAAATTATGAAGTGCTAAGTCGTTATGAAAGTTAAATGATAAATGGTTTAGTGAAATTTTTATATTATATTCGATGATTTTTATATGGTATGCTTTATTGAGAATAAGACATATAAGATAAGGAATGTCATATAGGTAGTTTGGTGTTAAAATTACACATTCTTCCTCTCATATTAAAATATAGGGTTAAATATATTTTTAGTCCCTAAACTATTGACCGTTTCTGGTTTTCGTCCCTCTTCCAAAGTAAGGTACAATTTAGTCCTTAATCTTTAAAAAACGTTCGTTTTAGTCGAAAAAACGAACGTTTTGAGGACTAAAACGAGGACTAAAAACAAAATTTTGAGACTAAAATGAACGTTTTTCTAAAGAATGAGGACCAAATTGTACCTTACTTTGGAAGAGGGACGAAAACCAAAAACGGCCAATAGTTTAGGGACTAAAAACATATTTAACCCTAAAATATATGCTTATTTCGTTTAGTTAGAAAACAATAATAAAAGTTACTTAAAATATTTCTAAATGTGCTTTTAATTGGAATATTAAAATATACAATTTTATTTTTCTATAATAATTAAATTTCATTTAATAATAAAGTTTTGATATATAGATTCATTTAACAGTATGAATGATTTTTTTTTTCAATATTTGTATTTGATGAACTTTTTCAATTTATAAAAGGACAAAAATGTCTTTAACAGACCGTTAAAAGTTTATCCACTTCTCCAATGCATACCAAATTCTAGAAAAAAAATACCTACTAACTACTTGTAGGTAAATAATTATAATAATATTTTATATAAATAATATTAAGTGATTAATTTATATATTTATTAAAATTGTTTTAGAAATACACGAAAATAATAAATATATATGAAGAAGAGTGTTGCTTCCTATACCCAAAAGAATTTTAATTATAAAACTATCAACTTTACTTTAACCTTTTTACTTTTTTATTTTTTAATGAAAATCCTAAGTCTCTACCTCTCATTTTCATTCTCACAACCCTCACTCCACTCTCATTTTCTCTCTTTCTTTCCACATTTGTTTTTCCCAACTCATTCTTCATATCTGTTTCCACTTCTTTAGTTTTTTCTTATTCATTTTGGTCCCTTGGCTGCGTGTTTGTGGTGCGGTGGTCGTGGTGTTTTGGTGGTGCTTCATTTGTGGTGCGTTTACTGTGTAGTTTCGTCTACAAGAGGTTGGTTCAAATTAAATTTGATAGTATTATTTCATTTGAATGCATTCAAATATATTATGTATGTTGCATGTTTGATCTTGTTTGGTTTCTGATGGTTGCGTTTTTTGTGTCTTCAAATGAAGAAGATATCCACGTTCGTTCAAGGCCAAACGGATATATCACATCGGTTGAGGCCTGAGTGCTTTTTTTAGTTTTTATTTTATTAATTTATTGTATTTTAAAAATTATATATATATATATATATATATATATATATAGTATTTAAATTTAGTGCTTTTTTTTAATTTGTTATGTAATTATAACTAAAATGATTTTCTTTTTAATTTGTTCAGAGGAATTTCATTCCAGTGAATAAGTGGACTGTTGTGAAGATGCATTGATATAGTTGTGGAGACCATTAACGAAGTGGTTCGTTGTTGGGTAAAAGAAAATATTACTAAAAGATAAAAAGATAATGAGAAGATGCATAGAGCAGTGTGTGGTGATGGAAGGAGTAACTCTCATTAAAGAAAGGGTGTTGCTCCCTCCACCACCACCCTATACTTCTTCCACCTCTCCACATTATTTTAAATACAATTATATCCTTAAGTTAAAAAGATTTTTACTTTTACCCTATTTTAAATAATTTGAAACCTCAATTTTACTTTCTCAGCATCCACCTATGAAACTATCTTCCCCTTTCCCCATTTTCCTTTCACCTCTCCATCTCTCGCACTTCCATTATTTTTTCTTCCCAGTTTTTTTTTTGGTTTGAAAGCTTCCATTGCCGCCGTGGTGTGAAGGAGCGCCGACGCTGTGGTGTGGAGGAACATCAAGGAGCATCCAGAGCATCAACCAGCGTGAGGAAGTATACATCAACAGAGGTGACATCCTTCAACGAATGTCCCCTAATAAAACAAACTCTAAAATAAAAAACGTAACCTTTAAACGGAGGTGACATCTTCAACGGATGTCAACATCCGTTTAAGGTAAAACGGATGTCGACATCCGTTTCTCCTTAAACGGATGTTGACATTCGTTGAAGGATGTTGACATCCGTTGAAGGATGTCACCTCCGTTTACGGTTTTTATTTTAGGGTTTTATTTCAAGGTTTATTCGAGGAAGCACGACACGCACTGCACCACTCCATGCACTGCACCACGAGAGCGACACTGCACCACGAAAGGGAGACTGCTTGATAATTCTTTCCACCACCACCAACCTTTCCAACTCTTAGTATCTCACAAGGACGAAAGAAAGAGAGGAAAAAATATAATGTTAAAATAAAATAAAAGCATTTTACTCATGTACGGGACTAGAATAGGTTATTAGTGAAATAAGTTGTGAATGGATAAAATTAAAAAATAATAATCCTAAAAATAAAATTTTACTAAGGGGCAAAATAGTAAAGAGAAGGTGGAGGAAGAAAGGTGTGATGGTGGAGGGAGCAACACCTTAGAGAAATAAGGACTGGTCTGCAAGTGGACCAGGTACAAGAGCCCAAAAATCTAACGTTGAACCCAAACCAAATTAAAAAAAGGAAAACACATATTATCTAAAAGTGAATTTCTTATTATTAATTTTAAAGGGAAATTAAGCTAAAATCGAATGGTATATACAAGTAGATATTTTACCTTGTTTTTTTTATCCACTCTGTAGAGGCTACATCCTATCTCTTATGTTTTTGGTTAAAAAATAAAAAGTGAACGAAAAGAAAGATGAATAAAGTGTAAACAGTGATTTTTGGGTTTTGCTTTCATCACCACACCTTTCTCCCTCCACCTTTTCTTTACTAGTTTGTCCCTCAATAAAATGAATGAAAGTGCGGGAGGTGGAAAGGTGGGAAGGTGAAACGAAAATGGGGAAAAGGAAAGAGAGTTCCGTGAATGGGTGCTGGAAAAGTAAAATTAGGGTTTCAAATTATTTAAAATAGGGTAAAAGTAACTTAAGGATATAATTGTATTTAAAATAATGTGGGAAGATGAAAAATATAGGGTGGTGGTGGAGGAGGAACACCCATGATTTTTTTGAATTAAATAAAATAGTTTGTGTATTTGATATAATATGATAAAAAAATTGATAATTTAAATAATTATTAGAGAATAATTATATTTTATTTTGTGCATCAATCAATCAATCACATAATTAAATTTTATTATTATTTTCATATTTAATTAGGATGTAATTTTTATTTTATTCTGATTCAATTGAAGAATATTATATATATATTTACACTTGTGTATGAACTGTCTTCAATGTTCCAAATATTCATTAAATATCTTTCTATAAAAACAAAATCAATAACATATACGAAAATGTTGGCATCTCAATAACATTATTTTAGGATCTCCCTTTATGTATTCATTGTACAAGAATATATTTTTTAATTTTAAATATAAAAATTATAATTATATAAATATTAAATATTTAATAAATAAATGTCAAATATTTATATAAAACATTAAAAAAATTGTTCATATCCAAACTAATATTTAATAATTATAAAACCATCATATAAACACATAAGGTTTAAACAATTTAGACATGTTCACTTGTCATCGTTGCTAAGTACTAATTAATGGATACCTCTACAATTAACCCTTAATACGTGTCATGGTGTGTGTTCTGTTATTATCTAATAATTTATGATAATTTTTTATTGTTATTTAACTTAATTTTCTTTTTTGATCAAAAAATTATTTAAAATATTTTAAAACTTCAAAGAAAGTCCAATTAAAAGAATGTAATAAAAGAAATACATATTTACAGTCAACATAAGTCTTATTTTAATTATATTACAAAATCTATAACATTCCAATTTAGTAATATAAAACTACTAAAATAAAACATTACATGGATAATGATATAATAAGAATTACAGATTAACTGTGAACAAAATTCTTCACCTGAAGAATAAAGGTTCCACCTAAACTGCAAGCTTTACTCCTCTCCTGCTGCGACAACTGAAAAATTATATCCCTAAGCTCACACCATCAAGGTGATCATTGCAAAAGAGAAAACAACATACAAAGATATATCACAGAAAAATAAGGGTAAGCTAGTGTAATTTAATATTCATGTGAGCATATAATTCAAACATACAAATCATATAATCATACACATGTATAAAACATATAAACACATATTGACCCACCACTTTAACTTGACTGTTCATGCACTCGTGGGTGTAGTAACTGGAAACCCATCTGTTGTTGCACGAGGTTAACCTGTTATCACTCATCGTAGGATCCCCCCCCCCTCGGCTAGGGCCTCCTGTTATTCTCACGACATGACTTATCCATCTCTACTTGAGACTTGGTAATCATTAGAATGTGAGGATGAACACCGTGGGTTTCGTTGTCCATATTCATACTATAACACCACCTTGATAACCAATCACTAAGACATTCCTCCTTGAAATTCTCTTTTAATCCACCTTATAAAAATCATACCGAACTTCAATACCAACATACTTCCTCATACACAATACATTTAAACAACTGAAATAAACACTAAGAATAAAACATAAAAATAATCTTTTGAATACCAAATAACTTACAGTAGTTTAAGGCCGAACGGTAAAACAAACACCACCCATGAATATGACTGAGCGGAAAAGATCAACATGACCTATGAACAAAATCGAACGGGAAAACACTCACAACAAACGGACATGACCAAGCGGTCATTTAAGGCTCAAGCATAAGCCTAATACAGTTTGTTAGGAATAAAATAGGAGAAGATGTCGAACGGTAGCAGGAAGAAAGGGGGCCGGACGGTGATGTTGAAGGAAGAGAGACCTAAGACCGAACACCAATACAAAATCGAGAACTACAAAGACCGAGTGCTAGTATAAGACCAAGCACTACTAAGAGACCGAGTGCTAGTATAAGACCGAGCACTACTAAGAGATCGATTACCCACCTAAGACCGAACAGTCATGAAAGGGTAAGACTAAAGAGTCCGAACCCAATTAATGACCGAATACCTAAACATGGCCGAGCGGCCAATCAACGCATGACCGAGCGGGCCGAACACAGTTAAGACAACACCAACACAAGATCGAACTCTAGCTAAACTGAATACTAGTACGAGACCGAACGCTAATAAGACCGAAAGATATATTTAATCAAATACTAGTACAAGACTGATCGGTCATTAACTGGAAAGTTCCACGAAAGCAGAACTCAGTTAAGACCGAACACAAGAGGAAGGTCGAACGGTCAACTATTGACACTCGGCGAACTGCATAATTCCGCAGAATAACTGCAGAATTATGATCAACACCTATCTTTACCAATTCACTGCATTTTTCCCAACTTCTAATCCTTCAGACTCATATCATACACATCTTTATACTTAATTATGATTATCTAAATCTTTCCAACATCATTTAGAGAGTTTCATCTCAGATTCAAGAGTCAATTCTACAAAATCACCAACTCAAGGACTGAAAATCAAATTTCCCACTTTTGGTATAATTTTGAGTAACTTAAGGGTTCTAAGAAGTCCTAAACAACTTACCTAGGTTCTCCTTACAAACCGAATCCACACCTGATACCAATTATCTCTTTTCACTATTTCACTTCCTCACAATTCACTCGGCAAAGTAACCAAAATTTTGCAGAAATGAAATCAGCATGGCCGCAGCAGTTAACAGTTCACATAAACAATGCCGAACACACAAACATTCAACTTCACATACATGCAAAACCATCAAACAACATTTTCATACATCATAACCAAAATCAATTAAATTAACTAGTTTTCCTTACCTCAAAGCAACTTGACAGATTTTAAACTTCTTTACAGTTTTGTTAAACCGCAGTGATCCTAAGATAGCCTACAAACTTTGGATCGGTGCTTTGGATCGGTGAAAGAAAACCAACCACTGAACCAGAAACAAAGTTAGAACTCAGATGAAGAGCCGAATAACACATGCAAACAGGACAGTGCTTGCATGTACTAGAAATTGCAAAAATTTCAAGAATCAAAGAGAGACAAACTTACCGCTTTAAACACGAAATTGATCGGTGGAATGGAATCTCTTGGTGTCAAGATTGCTTAGGTAGTGCCTGATTTTGAAAAGATGAACTAAGATGGAAGAAATCTAGAGAGAAGGGAGAACAAAGGTAAGAAATGGAAGTTTTAGAAAGATAGACAGTTTTAAGATAATGAATCGTTTGTTAAAATTTCCTATTTTATACTATTGGTGTATTTTACCACCAAAAACTCAGTTCTATTATTTTAATACATCTATCTACTCCATTATTTCTATTTTCTGGGTCCTTTCAAAATCAAACCTATAAAATCATGACTATTTTTTAAGATCGGACATAGATTTCATTTTTTAAAATCTAATCTAAATCTAATTAAAAGGACTAGATTTATAATTCATCAATTAAATTTTAATTTATTTTAAGTTAAAATAAATCTAGATTAAATTCATTTTATTTATTAAAGTTTTGGAGATCCTTGATTGAATTTATGGTTGTCATCAATTGGACGGATTGTATTATAGATTAGATATCAGTTACTCGATTTTCAGCATCCAAAATTCAGTGATATTAAAGTTAATAGATAATTATTCAATTAGCAATCAATGTTGTAATGTATGTTATTTTAAAATCATAGCTCATAATTTTACATATAGTAAGTATTAATAGTTTTCACTTTTTTTTCTTATCGATCTAATTATAGTTTAATCATAATTTAATTCTTGTATTAAAAGATTGATCTGTCATTAGCATTACTGATCTAATTATGCTACGATATTATTTAATCTAACTATGCTATGACTATTCAACCATACTATTTAATGTACCTATACTATTACTCATAAGTCCACAAAAGAGTTTTACTCGAAAATAATCGATCTTGAATTCGATCCGAAAAAAGTTCGATCTTAGGACTCGACATAAAAAAGTTTCAAGTTCAACTGAAGCAATTTCACTGAGTAAGCTTGACTAAACATACACAGTCACAATTAGATTAAATCCAACTAGGTTTGATTATTAATTTCATTATATAAAAATAGTTTTTCTTTTACGTTTTTTCACCAATTAACCAATGAAAACAATCCCAAATCACATCCCTCTATTTTTACACTTTCCTGCCTCTCCAAATGATAGCTTTATTTATTTATTCCTAAAAATCCAATTTAATGCAGTGATATTGCCATCTATATGTCCCATGTCTGTTTCTATTAAAGTAAGCAAAGATAAAGATAATTGTAGATTGAAGGGCAATGAATTTGAGGACCCCCTCCCTAGTTTTTAGGTTATGTAAACTCATATGTCACCATCACAACGTGTCTCACTGCTCACCACATGATGCCTTTTCAACTACCTCACATTGTTTTATATGCACAAATCTAAACCATCTAAATTTTTTTCATATCTTATCGTTCATATCAAACTTCCAACCAATCACTACAAGAATAACAACAAAAAATATTCCAAATACATTGCATTTCTAAACATTCTGCGTCTTCTCTTCTACAATATTACCCACACCATTTTTCACCTATTCTATATTACTCCTTTACTTTATTTTTTCCAGTTATGTTATGAGGCTTCTTTTCAAAAACTAACACAATATTAATATTTTTTGTTATGTCTTTAATTAATATACATACATGCATTTAATTGTAGTAAGAAAATGAAAAAGACAATTTTTATTATTATTATAATTACTGATTGTATTTTGCATCTTTTCAAAATCCTTAGAAGTTAAACACAAAAGAACAAAATAAGTATTTCTTTCTAAACGTTATTATAGTCTATTGTTGATATCAACTTCGAAACAACAACTCCTCGTTTACTTTGAAATAACTATGATTTTAGTGTTTTTTTTTCTTTCTTAATTTTAGTTTTCAGTTTAAAACAACTTGAAAATAATATTTGAGATGGGACAAACATAAAATATGAAATGCTTAAGGTACGAAAAGTTACATGATGCATCGAAATCAGGTTAAGAAAAATAATAATAAATTAAAAAATATGCACTTATCAAATTTAACAAAAAATTTAAAAATTACATTTTTTTTTTGTAAAAATGATTAATTATATTAATAAAATCTTCCCATTAATTTTTTCATCCCAACGTTTATATATAATAACACTTTGTCGCAAAGTGAAAATAGCACAACATATAGTATACGAGTAATGCAATAATTTTCTGCAAAATATTTTATTTATCATCCTCATATTTTTAAAATAATGTTTTCCGTATATATATATATATATATATATATATATATATATATATATATATATATATATATATATATATATATATATATATATATATATATACACACACTTAATAATTTGAATTTTAATAATTATACATGGGTCAGAAATTTATTTTCAAAATGTTTTGAATGTATTGTTAAAATTTAATTTATTTTTAAAATGTGTTTAAGACGTTGTGAAAGTAAATTTCCAAAATTATACAATTTCTTAAAACAAACAAGCACACTAAGCAAATATTCAAATACATAAATAATAGCAAAATTGCTTAATGATAGTTTGTTGCTCCTTCCACCACCACCAAATGCTCCCTGCACCACCCCATATCTAATTTGTCATTACTATAAAACGGATGTCAATAAATTAAAAAACTAAAAACTAAAAAATAAAAAAAACTTCAACCGATGTCACCACATCGATGTGACACATCCGTTTTAATAAATTTTTAAAAAATATTTTTATTATTATTTAAATAATAATATATAAATTAAATTAATAATGATTATTTTATTAAATAAAATAAAATTAATTTATAAATAATTAAATAATAATTTATAAAAAATTAAATAATATTTATATATTAATTTAAATACTATAAATTAAAAAATTAAAAACTAAAAAAAAAGAAAATGACGTCACCATCCGTTTTAATAGATTTATAAAAAAATATTTTAATTATTATTTAAATAATAATACATAAATTAAATTAATAATAATTATTTTATTAAATAAAATAAAATTAATTTTATAAATAATTAAGTAATGATTTAAAATAATAAATAATATTTATATATCAATTTAAAATACGATAAATTAAAAAACTAAAAATTAAAGAAAAAAAAACTTACATTCGTTAACAAATTTGGCACTTTTAAGAAAAGAGGTGAGATATAGAATATTTTAAAATGTAAAGAATAATTTTGAAATTTAAAGAAAATGTGGTGGTACAGAAAGTAATGTGGTGTGGTGTAAGAAGTAACCCTCTAGCCCAAAATATAAACACCGGGCTACGTAGCCCATTTCACAGTTACAACTTTGGGTTAGTCTTAAGCTTCAGAAACCCAGGTTAAGGTCTTTAACTAACTAGTCATTTGCCTACAATAACATTATTGGGGTACTTACATATGAAAAAAAAAATTGTACATTCTTACAACATTTTTGGACAATTTTTCAATAATTTCCAACAATACTAAATAAAAATATATTACTTTAAAAAAACATTTTTTAATATTTTTTGTTTAATAATAAATACAAATATTGCATCATATTTTTTTTTAAGGAACTGACATTCTGTTATACAAGCCAGAAACATAAATATAATTTTTTTTCTAAGTATACTTTTCATCAAAATCTTCAAGAATATTTTTTATATGGCATGGGTTGGAGGTAGTCGTTTACACTTTATTTTGTTCTGATGAGAAAGTAAAAGAAGATGAATAAAAATTAATAAAATATATTATTTAAATTGAAAAGAAATAAAAGTGAAAGAATCGAATGTACCATCCGATATTTCAACCTCGCAGATGTTTTTTCTTCAGCACTTTTTATTTATAAATCTCTTCTGTTTGTATTTTTAAATATCATCTTTCTATAAGTTAAGTTCCAAAGTTAACTTGGCAATCGATAAATGTTAGGAAATTAATTTTTAGAAGGTATTAATACATTTCAAAAATCTATTCCTTAAAATCATTATAAAACCTTAACGCATTAAATAAATTATTGTTAAAAACTAGTCTGATAAAGAAATACATAGATTTTATTTTATTTTTATGTGTGTTGGTAAATAGGTTTCCTTTTTCCCTTTTTTTTTTTCTTTTCTTACGAGAAATAAAGTTGGTGATGTGATTTAAAAGCAAATAATATAATTTTGGTTTTCTTTACTTAGAACAACATTAAAAATTCTCATAAAGAAAACAAAATCAATTTTCTTAATTTACATCGTTATAATTAGTTATATACTAAGTTCTCAACTAAATTTTATCAATTAGTCTTCCCTGTCTGCTAAAATTTATTATCGTGCATTGTTTTTATTAGTAATTAATGCTTATCAGTTTTAATTTTAATTTTTATTACAGGCATTAGGAATTAATTGGGATTGAAATTCTTATATTCAATAAAAATTATGAATATCACTAGTATATAAATAAAAAGATTTAAAAATTTATTATCTTAAATTTATTTCTGCGAATTTTAAAATTTTCATGATTCAGATAATAAAAAAAATTCAAATGATTTTCTTCTCTTCTCAGCACATCCTCTATCATGAGCATTGATGTTTAGTTTTTTCCAACAAATCCATTCACTCAAATGCACTTAAATCTACAAAACCAAACTTGCAATATATATCTGTCTTCAGAATTCAACGTTAACAATATCATCTACGTAAACAGACACATTTACATAACGATATGTCTCACTTGTCTCATTCATTACTTTTCTTGTTTTCAAGTGAGACTTTCTCTATCCCATACCTTAAACTAACTAACTTCAGGTCAAAGGATTTGAAGAATAATATTTGAAACAATACAAACAAAAATCAATTTAAAGAAGACACCCATTCAAAATTGCAATGTCAATTGTCCATTCTGTCATGATGAACAACCTCGTCATATTTTCTAGTAGGTTTATTCATGCTTTGATATATACACTGTTGTTATAGATTACCACTCACTCTAAAAAACATGTCTTACCACACAATCACAGACTTAGTGTGAAGAAACAACTGTTAGCTTTTCTCCAGCTCAAGAACAGCAACTATATATATATATATATGGTGGTTGAAATTGCCTTATTAAATACATTGGATATGTTTGTCCTATCAATATTTATGCAAAATTTTCAAAAGCGTTTTAAAATTAACTTTTGGCATTTTCTTCTTGTCTTGGTTATCTCACGCAAGACAATTACATGTGCAGCTTCGTATATACATTGATTTAAGTGGCCCCTCAAAGATAAAACCAGTTGATTAATTGGTGATTATTACTTCCATGAAACACCCAATTTTCTTTTCAATTGTATTTAGTAAACAATCACGAAAACTACAAAATATAGATTTTCATTTATTGGCCTTCGTCTGAAATTTTATTATCAAGCTGTTAATCAAACCGTTACTCAGTGTTATATTGTTTATCAATTAATTGTGTTTGTTTACTAATATATACGATAACTTAATAAGAAATATTAAGTACGGTAATATCTATTATTCGTGAAATAAGAGAAATTTATATTCTCTATTTTTTTTAAGAAAAATTTAAATGGAATTTTTTTAATATATATGTGTGTGTGAGTTGTTGTAAAGGGATTGAGTTTGTATTTTAATTTATCAATATTTTTACCTTCTAAAAAAATTTATTTTTATTTTACATGTGAAATTTGATTTTGATCCTATAAATTTTTTTCTTTGATTTTGATCTCCCAAAATATAAAATCACTTCCTTCTATTGACAAGGCTTATTAATTATTAAGTTTTGAGGGTGATTATGGATGTAGGTTTTCAAAAATATTAAATTCATAAAATAATTTTAATGTAACCAAAAAATATTTTTAATATATGTGTATATATATTATGATAATTTTTTACGTGAAACTTAGTAATTATGTGTGAATACCTATCAGAATAAAGGTGCTATCAATTTTCCTTTAATAGCACAGGCAGTTAGAGTACAGCCATGTGCTAATTTCCATGTGAAAATAAGGTGAGGTTGATACCCTAAATTCTTGTAAACTGGTATTCCAGAAAACCATTTTTTGGTATTCCCATATTCTGTATTTTTAATTTAATCAAAAAAATTATGTTAATGAAATTCTGGAATTATTTCAAGGCATAAAAGGAGTTTACAAAAATAGTTATAGACAGTTTTTCAATAAATTTTTATATCGATAATCAGAATCAAACTGAGATCATTATTGAACTAATCAGATGGTTCACCATAAAGCTTATAAACCCATTCAAACATATGGCTATCTTAGATATGGGGTTTTGGAAATAAGACATCACTTAATTTAATGAAGCTTTTATTAAGTATCATATAAAAAAATAATACTTTTGATTAAAATCAACAAACATTTTTGGGAGGAATACTTTTAAAAAAATCATGTATATAAATTTATTTCAAATTGTATGAGAAATATTCTACATCTATTAGTTTAATTGTTTATTTTCAAAGTTTCTTATTCAAAATTTTACTTTAGTCACACTTGAATAAATATAGACACAGGCCTTGAAGTTTCTAATTAGACAAAAGACGCATTAATATTAATCAATTCAACAATTTGTAATATTAACGATATATATGATACAGCAAACCAATGAATATATTTTTCCTCTTAAAAATGCTATAGTTGCAATCAACCAAGCAAAGAGAAATATGTGTCTGTATTGAAAATATATTATCAGTGTTTACAGAAACACGGTGTATATAAATATTGTGTACACTTTTATATTAAGTTGTCCAGCATCACTAATACGACTTCTTTCTTGTCTACCAGAACATTTTAAAACAATATTACATGGTGAAAAATTCAGAGACGACCAAACATATTTAATATACGAAGATATTAAGGTAGAAGAAATTGCATGATTTACATACCATTTGTAAATATTTATATGTGAATTAATTAAAGTGATTGACGTGTACACAGAAGCTTACCTCCAGATTAGAATATAGCCGAGCATACATATATAGGAAGCATAAAATCTCTATGGGAGGGCTTGTGGTTAACGTTAAGCAAATTTAGTTTGATAAGTAGAGAAAATAGGTTTCCCATTAGAAAGATGATCAATGGATTAAAATATTTAATTGTGTTTGTTTGTATGTATGTTTCCTTGAGACAGAAGTAGGGTTTTTAGATAGGGGAAGTAGGGAAAGTGGGAATTGGTATATTTAAAACGTAACTAGAAACTAACTAGGTATGGTTAGATTGGGCAACAAGATTCCTCAAACACTGAATTGAGAGAGGAAAACCAAACAAACACTTTGCGTTTGTTTCTCCAACTGCAATTTAAACCAGAAGAACAATTGACAGCTCAACTTCTGTTTCTCCAGTGTTCTCAGCCATAGTCTTTTGTGATGTGTCACGTGATTCTCACACTCTCCTCACACGTACGCTCCCTGGTCCCTTTGCTTCGCCAGGGACCATGTCATCATTGCGACAACCTAATTATGTCTTATATCCTCCACTCACGTGCCAAAGTCGGCTACGCACGTGTCTTTAATTTATGGATTCTACTATTGGTTAAACATTTATTTTCTCCACTCTCTCCTACTTTTTCAAGTTTTATTACTTTCGTATGCTTGTAAACATTTTTAAAGTTCACGTTCTCAGTTGCAAGTGCCGCACTGCTTTGGGAAAGTTAGAAGGAACAAGAGCCATCCCTTTGCTTTAATTTTAGGTGCCTACACTTTTTAAACCCCAAACGTCACAAAATATGGCATCGCTGTGATTTGGATTCAAACAGCCAGAAAACCTCACCATCAAAACGCTTTTTATCTGCACCACAAACGTAATCTCAACTATAACATTTTCAAACACCAACGACATTTTTTGTCATAAAAAAGAAAATATTGTTTAAGATGGAGGGATAGACAGTAGTGTACCGATGAATTGACATACATACAAACATCATGCAATGTTCCAAGGGCTGTTGTCATTTCCATGTTCACTTATTTAAATATTGCTCTAACTAGCTGCTTCTACGTGGGACCCAAAGCGGATGTTTGCTCAATTTCAAGCACATTCTGATAGCTAGAGCTGTCTTTGATTTCACAGCACTGGTTTGATGATCGTTTTGTTTATGGATGACGATGGGGATAGCAACACGAATAAGAGCATCCTGCACAGTGCACACGTCGATGTTGCTATAATGTCATCATTATTGACCAAGTTTCATGCTATATTTAGATTTTCCCAATTAATGGCTAATCAACCAAAGTTCATTTTCTAATTCTGTATTACCAAAATTTGATTTTTCCTGCATAATCCTCATACACCCACATCTTCATCATCTATTTCATTTCTTAATTCTTGATAAATTATTGCTACTAGTTTACTGTTTTTATATTCAATAATTCACAATACACACACACACAGAGATTTAATTATTTTTTTCTTTTCCAATTTTCTCCTGGAAACATGTGCTTAGTTTAAGTAGAAAGCACTTATTTTCCTATTTTGCTTATATGAAGTTCGGATACGACGAATATGAAAAAATATTACCGTTATACCCATATGGGACATTGAATGTATTGCATAAATATATTTTTTTATGTAGCAAATTTTATAACAAACAAATGGAACTATATAAACTATATTATTATAGAATTGAAATTCATAATACGTAATATTTTTTAATATATAAGAGTTATATTTTAGATATATAATAAGTATTTTGTAATATAATACAATATCAATTTGTTAATAATTTGGATATACATTATTTATGACGAAAATTTGTGAAACATGTTGTATCCGTAAATTTAGAAAAATTACCATACATATTGCTCTAAGTATACTTATGCATATGTATTGCACAGAGTATATTTTATACTTCATGTTAGCAACTACCTCTTTGTAATGTTTTATTTGTTTGTATTCATATTGTTTACTAATATTGAAACGGGAAAGGACGACCTTCTTATTTATTGCTGTTGATGAATTCTTTGGAATGAAAGAAAGATGTGAAATGTACTATCACTCATGAGTAAATAAGACGAAAGAAGAAAAAAGATGACCGACAAAATTTTATGTATTTGATTGTTTTGAAACATAACTATAAATGATATATTAAAGAATTCTTTTTAACTGTCAGTTTATATTTCATTAAATAAAAATAAAAGTTAACATATAAATTTATTATCTTCAGATGAGATATCATGATATATTTATAAATTATCTCATGGTTTATTAGTATCCAATTTTTTTGTTTTTTAAGGAAAAAACTAATTATAGTATTACAGCTGTTTGTTTGGTGATCAATTTGGACGAGTATGTAAGTGAAAAATCTTAAATTTGTAAATTTTTGTATTAAAAGATTTGATAAACAAACATACATAAAAAACCTTGTTAGAAATTTAAGGATGAATTTAAATTGTAGATTAATTACAAATGAATTAAAGAACAAAATCAATCTTACATTTTATTCTCATAATAATAACAATATTAGTTATTTAAATAAGAAAAATCTAATATTTAATTAAAAGTTATAAAGATGATTTCATTATTTAATATTATTTTTAAAATTTTTAAATTATCATGTTAATAAATCATTCACGAACTTTTATTTCACTTTTTATTATTTTTTTCTGCTTTTCCTTTCATTCTCTACTTTTCATTCACTCAACTCAAACACAAACTAAGGCCACTCAAAAGTAGGCAAGTTACACATGCAAAAGAGGAAAATTCGTCTAAAGCATCAACACGTGGTGCATTATTCTTGATATTAATGATTGTAATGTAAAAGTTAGCTGTATTAATCAGAATATGTTTTAGAATATTTTTTTTTTCTACTAAATTCTTTAAAAAATTATATAATTAATTTATGTACCAGTTAAAATTTAAAAAAAAATCGAAAAACTAAAGGATTTTTATAAATTATTAGCATATATAACTTAATTTTAGCTGATAAAAAATATTGATTTTAATTAATTATAAATGGAATTTATGAAAACTGTCATAGTAGGTGGGGTTTTCTTTTTCGAGCTTCTTTTTGGAAAAACAAATATACGAACATGTTTGATAAATTCATTAGCATATGTTAATGAATAATACTAAATCAGATAATCATTTCCAAAAGCTAGTTTGTAGTTTTATTAGTAGGAAATGCCGCAAAAGGTTATCTGTCAGAATTTTTGCAGCCTTGATTTTACATGAGAGTATGATATATGATTATTGATTAGTATATATAAGGTAGTGGTCATAATCCCATGCTTACGTGTGCAGTTGGAGCACCGTAGTACGTTAAGATCATGTCGCTAATTTGCTTGGCAACATTTATCATACCCGTTACCCGTATTATATTTTTACATCTTACCCGATAATGATATTATTTTAATTAATTTATCTATCATTTTGATTAATTTAAAACAATTTCACGTTTCTATACTAGATGCTACATGTCTTTCATGAAAGATAAATCAACTCCAATTGAGTAGGCTATTTTAAATAATATAATTGTTTATGTAAATATATTTCAAATGTAATTTTCACATCAATGAAATTTTTACGTTAGTACATTTAATATTACTGATATATTTTTCAAGCTAAAATTGACTTTTTAAATAGTGTATTGGGATGCCCGGACAGTAACGCTAAGGTCGTCCGGCCATGGTAGGTGCTTCTACTCGTGTAGAAAAGGTTTTAGACGTCTCTTATTTTAGATTTTTAACGTCAGATCCCGACTCGACGTCTTTATGGGTGACGTTAATGGAACGTCGGACTCCATAGGTCAGACGTCTATATAGACGTCGAACTATAGACGTCGGACTTTATAGGTCAGACGTCTAAAACGTCACCGTATTTGATTGGATCTTTCTCCGCTTGAGGCCTCTCGAGTTGCTCCTGACTCATGGTGATTCGAGTTTACAACTTTATATTTTAGTTGAAGAGAATGAATTGTACCTTTTTTTTGTATTGGATGATTTTAAAAATGTAGTGGAGGGAATTGGAGGAGTGCAAAACGCAAGAAATCGCCGCCCAAGAACGCTGCCCAAAGACACGAGCAAAACTACACAAAAACTCAACGAAAACGCATTTTAATCGGTTCAAATGAAAGATAATTCATCAAAGAGTAATGTAATCGGAGTAAAATTAATTTTAAACGGTGCAAAAGTGACAAAACGAACCTGAAAAATGTAGCCAGTGGAGAGAAATCGCGAGAAAGATGATGAACAATGAGTGCGCGTAACTGCTGCTTCGTGTTCGCAGTGTTTTAATGCAGACACTTAGAAGTCGGTTCCTCCCATAACAAACGTCTATAGACGTCGGTTCTCCCCACAACATACGTCTAAATGGCTTTAGAAGTCAGAGTGGCGAGATCAGACGTCTAAAAAGAGTCAAAAAGTGACTTTTTAGATTTTAGGACTGAGGATTTAGAAGTCGGTTCCCGCCATAACAGACGTCAGTTCCCTTACAACAGACGTCTAAATGGCTTTAGAAGTCAGAGTGGCGGGATCGAACGTCTAAAAGGAGTCAAAAAGTAACCTTTTAGATTTCTGGGCTGAGGATTTAGAAGTCGGTTCCACCATAACAGACGTCTATAGACGTCGGTTCCCCCACAATAAACGACTAAATGGCTTTAGAAGTTGGGCCCCCTCATAGTCGACGTCTAAATATTTTTTTTATTTACAGAAAATGCTACAGTCATTTTTTACGTTGGATATTCGAGGGTCAGACATCTAAAGGATGACATTAAAGGCCTTTTTTGTACTAGTGTTCTGAACATGATTAAGGTAAAACACTGATTAAGGATGATTGGACTGTGGTTGGGCCGCGATTAAGGTTTCGTTAATCCAAAGCCCACAACCAAAATTATAAATACAGGTCAAAGGTAAAAAGTAGGCTGGTTCATTAATTACACACTTATTACAACACTTAACTTACCGATCAGATTATCACTGACTTTGACATCAGAGCACCTTTAACCGATACACCTCCCTCGGTGCACAGGAGATTGAACAAAGCTTGACAGGACAAAGAGAACAGAGAGAGCATAGACCGGACGACGTCTGGAAGAAATTGTGCAAGACTCGGGTGACTCGACCCTATAACGAAACAAATAGTATTTCTAATGATAATAGTAATTAAAACAAAGCCTGATTAATTTATTATTAACACGCGCATTCTATTGTTGGACAACCCCAAATATACCAAAACTATAAGCTTCAAAGAAAATCACTCAACTATTATTTGAAGCCATGCTTAATTGACATATGTTCTGTTTATTTTATTTTGAAACACAGCACAAATTAAAAAAAAAACAGTATATTTGCTTATTTTAATTCTATAACGTGACGTTTATAGTTATTTGCCTTTCATATTTGATGTTTATAAAGTATTTAAGAAGTGAGTGTAGATAAGAACATATATTAATTTTGTTCTATCACTTTATAAATTGTTAAATTTCAAAAGATAACTATTTCTTAAAAACGGAGGGAAAAATTGTATACAAATGGTGAAAAGAGAAATAGAAAACAAGAGTAATTAGAAACGCAAATGAAAATATTATGTGGTATAATCACTACAAGAATGATTGAGATTACCGACGGTCATAAGTCGTCGGTAATGTATAAAATCCGTCGGTAATTAGCATTTACCGACGGCTTACCGACGGCCAATATACCGTCGGTAAAAACGTTGTCGGTAAACTTTACCGACGGATCTTTCGTCCGTCGGTAATTACCGAAGGCTTTTGGCCGTCGGTAAAGCCTTCGGTAATTACCGAAGGATCTAGGCCTTCGGTAAATCCGTCGGTAAATGTCGCGACCTGGTTCATCTTCTTCCTCTTCCTTCATCGCTGTGTCAATTTTTTTTTACATTTTCACGAACTCCGCCACCAAAACGGCATCACGCGAGTAACAAATTAATGTCCAAAGTATCAAACAACCATTTATTTTCAATAGTTAAAATTATAGGGAATCATGGACAGTTTTTCTACAATTCTCAGATTTGTAAGATAAATGTTCCTAATCCAAAAAATATGGTGGAAAGAACGGTGGTAGAGGGCAGTGGTGGTGAAGAGAACGGTGGTAGAGGAAAAACGGTGGTGGAGGGCAGCGGCGGGAGGGCAGCGACGATGAAGAGTAATAGAGGTGGAGAGCAGCGGTGGAAAGCAGTGGTGGTGGAGAGCAGCGGTGGTGGAGGGCAGCGGTGGTGGAGGGCAGCGGTGGTGGAGGGCAGCGGCGGTGGAAGGCAGCGGCGGTGGAGGGGAGCGGCGGTGGAGAGCAACGATAGAAGAAGTATTAGACTGAGATAGAGAGAAATGAGAGGAGAAATGAGTGGTTGCCACATATATTGGCACTGGATGCGAAGCTGGTCTCGAAAAATCCCGCTCTTTTTACCGACGGCCCGAAGCCTTCGGTAAATCCGTCGGTAATGTGCACGTCACGTACCGATGGCCAAAAGCCTTCGGTAAATCCGTCGGTAATGTCGTCTAGCAAAATAATGGGCGGGAAAAATCCCGCTCTTTTTACCGACGACCTAAAGCCTTCGGTAAATCCGTCGGTAATGTGCATGTCACTTACCGACAGCCTTACCGAAGGCTTTTGACCGTCGGTAAAAAAGATTAAAAACACCGTCGGTAATTCCGTCGAAAATTAAGATATATCGACGGATATTAATCCGTCGGTAAAAATCCGTCGGAAATATTAATATTTTTTGTAGTGAATCTTAGTTTCTTTATAAACTGAGAAAATAAATAAAAAAATGAATTTAATATTTTTTATTTATTTTTGAAGACAAATAATCGAACAGAAAGAAGCTTTTCCATTTAAAAAAAGGAAATTAAAAGGGAATGATAAACATAAGTGAAAAATAATGTTTGTAAATGGAAAGCATAAAGTAGTTGGGGGTGTTTCATATATCACCAGTACCTACACATACATGTTCCACCTTTCTTGTAGTTAAACAAAAGATGCGACACAGTTTTCCTTCAATTTCTGTCTTCACATAAATTTACAGTTTAGCTGCACCTCATCTCAATGCATGTTTTGCTACAATACCAGTCAACATCACCAAGATAACAAGTCTTGTGGTTAGGGTTGCAGCAAAATGTGATAGCAAACTGAAAATCTCGAATTTCGAGAAACAAGAAAAACATTGAAATGCATGCATTTAACCAAAAATGACAGTGATGAAGTTGTGTGAAGTTTACGAGTTAACTAGCAACCTATACTTAGTGTGGTACCTGTCGGGCCACTGCTCCTTTATTGCAATCGGATGCTGTGTTTCTCTTCGCCTTTTTTTCTTCTTTCTAGATCCTATATCTTCTTCATATTTATTATATTTAGCACTCCAACTTTAGTTATACATGCTTAATCACTATTCATACGTTCTATTTAATGCAAGTGCAAAACGAGATTAAACAATGTAATTAATATTACCGTGTTCATATTTTAGTAACATACTTTTTCACCTTTACATGTTACTGTGCAGTTTAATTTTGTACTATCTCTCTGCGTGCATGCTCGTCACAAAGATGTGTCATTATTTGATGGAAAGAAAAATGTTGTGTATAGCTGGCAACTTGCAAGTGTAGATGGTGACTTTACGGGACCATCCATAGCCTCCTCGGATCTGCAACCCCAACATAACTATCTTTTAGTTTATTTCTTGAACTCACCCCAAGTGTCTTCATTTTTAGCTAGCCACCAATTTAATGCACGATTATTCTCATCATATCTACAATACACAAAATAAATACAACTAAGAAACCACTATAAAAACCTACTATTTTATTAAAGTGAAATAAATAACCAATACTTCATTTATTGTTATTTATTAATATCTTAATTATTTTTTCATGTTTTACCGTTATTATAACAGAACTAGAAAAAGTCATAGCTAATTATAAATATCCAAAATAATTCGTTGTACTGTTTTTTTAACGTAATTCAGTGGGGAAAGTTTTCTCTCTCTTTTTTCTTTATTTAAAGATTTTGCTTAATCAAACCATTACAGAATCTTTATCTCTTCGCACTTTCATTTTGTTTCATCCTTTCAACCAAATTAAGTTCAATAATTTATATATTTTATTAAATTAAAATAGTTTCAAGTGGACATTTCTTTGATAAGATAAATGACGAGAGTGGTTATTCTTTTTCTTTCTTTCATCGGTGGGGCTTTTATGAACATCAAAAGACGTGTGTAAAATATCGCATAAAGTCAAACTTGTGATTGTAGAGACTCTAATATGCATGCTTGCCAAAAATGATATACTAGAGGGCCATATTCTATGATACTATAAATTGGACATATAAAATTCAAGTGACAGATTCACTTTTGAACCCTAAATGATATATTTATCGTTATCTTTTCACTCATAATTAAAATGGGTACATGCTTAGGTATGTATACTATTCACACATCATTACAATTAGTTGTTTAACAGGAAATCGAACCGTCACTATAATGCTTTTCAGTGTTAAAATAATACTACATTATACATCATAACCGTATTGCTTCAAAGTTTACAAAATTTGTTAATCAAACAGCTAAATCATGATTCATCGGTATTAATAACACAATATCGCTAATTAATAAATATATAAACATTAAAGAATATAATTTCATAACTTTAATAAGTTTTAAAATACAAAAATAATCTTTTTTATATTTTTTAACATTCGAAATGTAAAATACAAATCAAACATATCATAATACTTAATTTTAATGTTTCACCATACATAATAATAATTTTATAAAATAAATAATTTTTTAGACAAAATGGTAATTTTTTTCTTTTTAAGGAAAAACATTTAGATAAGATTTAAACCAAATTTATTGACTTGTTTTGTGAAGATATGGACTTTAAGTCTAATTACACGTTAACAAAGTAATGTTTATACATATTTATATATTATAAATCTATCTTATTTTTAGTCGATATAAAATTTTTAACACACTTTTCTTACGTTGACGCATATTCATATTGATCATGAGAAAAGACAGGAATTAGTGGTTATCACTATAAAAAAATTACGTATTATCGGCAAACACAATCCGTCAATAATTGAAAAAATTTACCGAAATTATTGACGGACTGTGCTTAACGACAAAATTTGTTGGTGAAAATTGTGTATGCGTCCTCTTCTTCCTTTTATTCTTCTCCTTGTTCCTCCTCTCCTCCTCGTGACTTCACCTCGTCATCACTGTCGTGTGAATTGTTGCGTCAATTGTCTTTCAATCTTGTAATGAATTGACACTTATTTATATATTTTATTTCTAATTGATGTAAGACTTTCAATACTTTTTAAGTTAGTTTTATTTATCAATTTTAAGTTCACTTATTTCTAAATAGAAAATTGATTTTTGTAATTTTATTGGACTGCATGATAAACTAATTCATTCATTCTCTCTTTGTGAAAACTATAATACGATTATAACATAATAAGATATAGACACTTTACATTTCCTTTATCAAGCATCAAAAGATTTCCTCCGGTAGCAAACTTGGTTTTGATAAATAGTTTACATGCTTATCCTTTGGATGGCAATCGAAGATACTGTTCAGTTATCATTTTTATAATAGTCGTCCAAAACTGGTTAGTTTAATATTTTTGGGCATTGGTTAAACAATTAACCATAAAAAGAAATGATATTTAAAATGTATTTGAAAATTATGACAAGGACATGCAAATAACATTATTTATTAAAAAAGTTATTTATGCTTTGAGTAGTTTCAATAAGGAATTTAGACGTCCTGCCATGAATATTTACTGTGAGAATGCCCAAAAGCACCACACAGGGGCATGAGATTTGAAAAACATGATTGTTGTCATGTTATTTGGTTTGCTGCATTTGAACTCAAAGAAGATGAAAATTTTCTCAAAGAGTTACCTTGACATTGATACTAATTAAGGTTGAGTCTCACGTGTGGATAAAATCCGACACAAAACACAATCAAGAATATATATATATATATATATATATATATATATATATATATATATATATATATATATATATATATATATATATATATATATATATATATATATATATATATATAAAATCATGCTTGGATCTTCACCAGTTTTATATGAATCAAGATCTTGGAAAAGGTGACAATAATTTTAAAATAGATATTTTCTTTTTGTCGTTATTTCTTCTCTCCTACTTCCTTCTGTGAATCTCATAACAAATTCAAAATTAGACTATGTTTCCTTTATTTCGAAGTTTTAAAAACTCAAATATATATTGTATAAAATGTTAGAAAGAGTTTAGTTTTCTTATGGAATGCGAATTAAAAAAAATACAATACAAAAAAAAAGGCTTTAGATTTTAAAATTTTAGAACTGAAATTCAATTCTATTGTGGCTACATTATGATAAATTACAAGTGAAATTAATTCAGTATGATACACCACGAATGATGACTAAAAGTCTATTAAATCCTTCAAGAAAATTGGAACTTAAATATTGTATAATTAAAAGACGAGTATTAGTTTAAATATTGTATATAAAAAAAAGCTTTTATACAAATACTTTATAATTAATATTTTTATACCGTCTATAAAAACCATAACCTAATAAAAAATTGGATAGGAAATTAACAATGTTCCGTTTGTATAAAAAGTTATTAATTGTAGACATATTTGTTTGAATGAAGTTTTCTATATTTGATAATAACTCTGGAAGACTTGGAGGACAGAATAATAATGATGTGATAAAATGATTACACTTAAAAAATAATATTTAAAAATATGAAAATATATTTAAACCTTAATCATAAGTAAAAGAAGGTGAAACATGAAAAACACCTGTAAAAAAATAAGGATACACGAAAAGGGAAAATGAACATGGTCACTGTGACAGTGGCAAACCTTAAAGCGGTAATGAGTACTTTTCAGACCCTATTTATCCCACACAAACCTAACTTGTCTGTTTTGCCCATCCACTCGCACGTGCCATCCATCCTCTTCGTCTAGCACTCCTGATTTCTAAAATCTCTTATATTTTTCCTGTCTCACTTCGCTAGGGCTATTTGTGAATTTGCAGCGCTTAGTATGA
Source organism: Vigna umbellata (assembly GCF_029865625.1). Lineage (NCBI taxonomy): Eukaryota > Viridiplantae > Streptophyta > Magnoliopsida > Fabales > Fabaceae > Vigna > Vigna umbellata. Next base: position 70,821,011 of record NC_142168.1, read on the forward strand.
CCAACATGACCTTACCAACTAAGGGGGCTCATCCCCATCGGCAATGATTATGTAGGGCACTACGGTCATTCCAACATATAAAAAAAAGATGGTGGTAGTTTGGATCGTTGAGATGACTTTCTACTCACCTTATCTTTATTTTATTCCGTAGTTTGCGTTTGTTTCCAAAGGACGTATTCAGATGACAATAAAAGCCAATACTTCTGATGACATTGCGTTAATTTCATTAACACCCTATATAAAACTAAGCTACCATCACAACAAATAATTAAAAAATTAATCATGATCCTCTCGTTAAACATATGATAATTTTTATTCAACATATACCATTAAAAGTTTCTAAGTTTCTGTACAAACATGTTAGAGTTTGCGTATTTTTCCTTTTCAGAAGCATCCATTCATATTTTGGAAGAGAACAAAACTGCTATATACAAATCGTTAGTCTCTTAAATAACAATCCTTAAATCCAAGGCTTATTGTTCCTATTTTTTGAGTATACAAGATAGGGTTATTATGGTCATTGGAGTGGATGAATATTTCTTGTGTGTGCAATTGATTACCAATTTATATAAATATGGAAAATGGTGTGAAATAGAAGAATAAGAAGATTAAAAAAAAGTATATATAAAAGGACATTATTGGTGGGGAAAAAAAACTAAAGGAAGAGGTGAAGACCAAAGAAGGGTGAGAGCGACAGCTTCCCTTTCCTCTCTCTTCTTCACTCTCTCGTTCTTTCTTTCTCTCTCTCTCTCTCTGTTTATCTGAGACAAGTATGATATCAGTCCCCCAAACCCTCCATCTTTAATTTTATATCGTTGTGAAGCCCGCACTTTCTTTTTAGAGAAGTGATTGCAGAGACCTCTTATTTCCCAGAGAAACAAAAGAGAGACCACAACATACAGAGAGAGAAATTGAGTGACTGTGTTTATATGTGAGAGAGAAAGAAGGAACTGTGGAAGCTATCAAAACCACCGAGGATGTCTGAGTGCTTTACATCTTTTCATATCCTGCAACTCTAAGAGGTACACATATGTCTGCATATGCATACGCCATTAGATATACCAGCAAAGCTGAAAATGATAGAGAGGAGAATTTAGCTCTCTCTTTCTCTTTTTCAATTGTCTGTGAATAGTATTTTTTGATGTGCTGGATTTCTTTAATTATTCTTCTTATTACTGATCAATAATTCAACCATTGGACAGAAGTAACCAGGATAAAGCTACTGAGGAGGGTTTAGTTATTTTTGTTGGTACTTGCTGGCCAGAGAAAAGAGATAAAGATGATGGTTTTAGCATGGGAATAAGAACGCCGTTACATTCATCGAGGAGACTAGTACTGCACACCATTGGTTTTCTTTTCGATCTTGGATTACTTGTTGCAATTCTATGTCCCAAGATTTTCAACCAGGAATCTTCAGCTTCCCGAATGGGTTGGAGAGAGGAAGGGTGAGTCCACAGCAGCAGATCCGGAGGGACAAAGTAAGGTTGCAAGGAGGGTTCGAGGCAGCGCCATTGGTAGGGATAGAAGAAGAGGAACCGGTGTACGAGACTGCCGGGATGTTGTCGGAGATGTTCAATTTTCCGCATGCGGCTTCGGCTGAATTGATGGAGCAGCAGCCTGTTACGGCCACGTTTAGGGCGGCGAGGCAAGCCGGAGAGTGGTACGGAAACAGACAGCAACAAGGGGTGAATATGATGATGGGTGGATTGGGGGATTCGAAGAACCAAAACGGTGTGAATAACAACCAGCATCAACCACAGCACCAGATTTCAAGCATTAATGCTGACTCAGCAGCTGCCATGCAGCTTTTTCTGATGAACCCTCAAACGAGGTCGCCTTCCCCTCCTCAAAGCCACGCCACTCCTTCTTCAACACTCCACATGTTGCTTCCCAATCCTTCTTCCAATTCCCTCCAAGGTTTCACCGGTTCGGCCGTGGGAGGGTCTTTTGGGCAATTTACATGGGTTCCTGAGAGTGCTCATCAGCAAGGAGGCGTGATGGAAGGGCAAGGTCTTTCGCTATCGTTGTCTTCTTCGCTGGAAGCAGCGAAAGCCGAGGAATTGAGGATGGGGGACAGTGGTTTTCTATATTACAATCATCAACAAGGGGGTGGTGTGGGAGCTGGCGCTTCTTCTTCTTCTTCAACAGTTCAATTTCCGTACAAGAACAACAGTCATCACCAAGCATTGCATTTGCAAGGGGTGATAGGACACGACAACAACCAGCAGGGACATGTTGGGTTCGGGTCATCCTCGTTAGGTGTAGTTAATGTTCTGAGAAACACAAAGTATGTGAAGGCTGCACAAGAGTTGCTCGAAGAGTTTTGCAGTGTTGGGAGGGGTCAGTTTAAGAAGAACAAGTCGAATAGGCAGAATTCAAACCCTAATTCAAATCCCGATGGTGGTGGCGGTGGTTCTTCGCCTTCGTCAAAAGATGCTGGTATTCCTCCTCCTCCTTTGTCAGCCGGTGATAGGATTGAGCATCAGAGAAGGAAGGTCAAACTTCTATCAATGCTGGACGAGGCATGTATTGTAATCTCTCTCTTTCTTTCTGTTCTCCTCTCGCCTTCTCTCCCCATCAAGAGTCAAGGTCCCCCAATATCTTTTCCTTCTAAATTATTTCCTTAATTTAATCCTTTAATTAATACTGCATTATTTGTCTTCCAAATTAACAAGAGGATTATAAAGGACACGCTTCTCTTCTCCGGCCGGTATCTTTAATTAATTTCCACCTTTTTAAAAAAGTAGAAAAAAGGGAAAAGGCCGGCTGGTATAATAGGGTTCCATTTCATAGGATCAGTTGGTAGGTAAGTGTTCCTTATTTTAATTAATACAAAACTGTTTTTTTTAATCCTTGGATTTGATTGGTGGGATGACTTTATGTTATTTTATTTGGGTTTCTTGGTTTGGTGCAAACCATGAGACTAACTATTAGGAGAATACGTCCATCAAGAAGCGACGTCCCTTCTCATTAGTAAGATAGACTCCAACACAAGGAAGAAAGCACTCACTCACGTACCAATCCACCAGACCTATCATGGAAATATTGCAATCAAACCCCTTTTTATCATATCTAAGTTCATCTGAACACATTCACAGGGGCTTTTCTTTTTCTTTTCTTATAAATCAAAATTCATCCTTTACTATTTTTTTATTTTTTTTATTTATGTGCCAAGACTATCAGTGGAGAAGGTTACTTCCAGAAAGAAACCAAAGAGATTGATTATTCTTCCTACACGTTAACAATTAATGAATACTTCAATGCATCCCTATTATTCCTTGGCTGGGATTTGGTGTTTTATTTTCCTCTTTCTCCCACACAATCAACCAAATTAAATACTTAGTTGGAAAATGTCTTTCTCCTGTCTAATCCATTCATTTAACAATCATAAACTTATCAATATATTTAATTTGCCCAGTGGTCTTTCACTGTTTGCATGGGTTAGTGCCTTTTTTTTCTAACTAATAACTATCCACATTTATTTCACATGAGTTGCTTTCCCTTATTAATGCTAAAGTTGGTTCATCTAGCTTTTCACAAACCGCACAATGAATGAGTAAATGAGAGCATGCATGAACACATCTTCTTGCCTTTACTTTCTTATTTTTTAGTTTTTTTGTTATTTTTATCTTCAACATTATTTGATCTGTTCTCTCATTGATTAATATGCAACGTTGTGAATATTTAGACGTGGTAAATTTTTGTTTTTTCAGGTGGACAGGAGATACAACCATTACTGCGAGCAGATGCAAATGGTGGTGAACTCGTTTGACCTGATGATGGGTTTCGGTGCGGCGGTTCCATACACAGCACTGGCGCAGAAAGCAATGTCTCGGCATTTCCGGTGTCTGAAGGACGCAATAACAGCACAGCTGAAGCAAAGTTGCGAGCTACTAGGAGAGAAAGAAGGGGCGGGGACCTCAGGTTTGACCAAGGGTGAGACCCCAAGGCTTAAGGTTCTTGAGCAAAGCCTAAGACAGCAGAGAGCCTTCCACCAGATGGGGATGATGGAACAAGAAGCTTGGAGACCCCAGAGAGGCTTGCCTGAACGATCTGTCAACATTTTGAGAGCTTGGCTTTTCGAACATTTTCTCCATCCGTAAGTTTTCCTCTCTTTTCTCTCTCCCTTCTCATTACTTATTATAACACGAGGATCATATTTGCCTATTACTTTTACTTACTTCTTCGCCCATGTGCTTGTACAATCTTCACCTACAGATTGTGTTGTACAAATAAGCAAATGAACAACTAAAATATATTTTTAGCAATTTATAAAATGAAAGCAACATTTGTTCCAGCACTGTGTTGAATATGGAATAGTACTATTTTCCAGTATGAGTAATGTGTATGTTATCTATAATAACGGTTCTTGACTTGAGAGTTAAAGATAAGACCCTATACAGAAAATAGTGTAATTATTAAGAAGAAGAGAAAGCAGGAGGGTTTGTGTTTATTTGAAAAGATAATAAAGAGACAAAGAAAGGGAGGGGATGTGGCAGAAGGAAAGAGAGAATCTAAAAGCCATTATTTATGTGCCCAACGATCGTTTAGATGAACAGTAATGCAGTAATATTGCAGCGTCCTTGGATGTTGTCTTGGCAGCAAAAAGGTCGAAAGATGCATACAGCACATCGCTGCTTTAACTACGATGAATTTATCAGTATCTTTTTTTTTCTGATATTGTTGAATGCCTAATTAGATTAGAGATTAAGTGGAAGGGTGGGGGAGGGGATAAAGTAGAGACAGTGATCAGTGTGTCCAGTAATCTGCTTTACTTCTGGCATGGCAGCTAGGACATAGATCTTTCTTTCTTTCTCTTAGATTCTCACGCCCACGAAGGGAAAGAAAGAAAGGTTTCAAACTCAGCTAGGTGTACAGAAAGCTCCGTGTCCTTTTACACAGTTAAGGCAGGGACTCTGATGTCATTTTCTCGTCTCTTTCTCAGGTATCCAAGCGATGCAGATAAGCATCTGTTGGCACGACAGACTGGACTATCGCGAAATCAGGTTCCTTCATTTCTTTCTTAACTTTAATCTCTACACTGTTTAATATTTCATAAGATGCAAAGTGCCCACATTAACAAGACTAAGTAAAAAAGAAAAAAATAAAAAAAAAGAAGAGAGCAATGAATGGAAAAAAAAGAGGGACCAGCACTGAGTTCAGATGCAACTTACGTGTTTTTGAGTTTTGTTTCTCTGGTTTTTTTTTCTGTCTCTCTCTAAGCAATGCTGGTTTTATCTTGTTTAATGTCACCTTTTCTCTTTTTGTTCTCACGTCGAAAACTTCGTTTTCTTCTCTGAAGACATACTTATCTTTTTGTCTAGTTTTAATTTAGTATTCGAATCTTTTACACACTAGACATAATTAATTCTGAAATGAAATGAACAGAAGTAAGTACAGAAGCAATGAGAGTTATAAATAAATTTGTTGTCTTCAATTCATCTCACTCTCTTCCAATTACTCTTTTCTCTCTCATGTGAAACTGCCTGCTCCTCCTCCCAACTACACGTTATAGCAACCATAAATATGAGGGAATAAATGTGTATATTTCAGATGTTAATGTCTCTCCTAATGCCATGTTTCGAGTTCATGCAGCTTCGTCCCCCAATACCTCTCTCTCTCTCTCTCTTTAAACATTATATTTTTTATATATAAAAGTACATGCACTGTTGTACATAAACACATTTATTTTCACTAGTATATAATTCTATTCTAAATTTTGTGTGTTTGGCATTATCATTTATGTCTCTTTTTTCTTAGCACGTAAATTTTGAACTCTCAACCGAATAGAACAGAAAATAAATTGTCCCTCTTCATATTTATTCTATCCCTGGATTGAAATAAAAAAATAAATTATTTTCAATATTTGGTTTTTTTATTCCTACTTTATCCTAACTCATACAATTTTATAATTATCTTTAGTGTTATTAATCAATTAAAATTGAAGTTTTGAAGTTTTGTCTCAATAATCTATAATGAAAACTTGTTCTATCTATAGTATGGAACTCTAGATTTTGATGGGACGATGATATCAAAGCACTTAAAGGAACTATGTTTTGTCATTGAATATTACTGTTTTTCATGATTTTTTTTATCAACTTTGTTTATGTCATATACAAAATATAATGTGTGAAAACTTATAATTAACCTTTGTTCGGTTTACGAAAAGTGAGTGGTTGAGAGAAACTTGATAGAGGAAATGATATTTTTAGTGATAGAACAAATTGATTCATTTATTTAATTATCATTTTATTACAAGAATATCAGGTGTTTTAAACATATTTACTTTTATTTTTGTTTAGCTTGAAGTTTTTATTAGTGAAGCAAGAATATTAAATGATTTTTCTGCTATATTTTGTTTTTATTTCATCTTCTCCTAAATTAGATCTGTAGCAAACCAAGATGCTGAGAGCTGGAGAGAAAAAGAAGAAGAAAAAACTGTTAATTACCTGTGCCTATCTTCCAACTACACCCCATATGCACCTATACCCCATAGTGGTCAGTGAAATGGGGAGAATTAGACTCATACAACTAAAAACACTGTCCCTTCTTAGAAGAAACTGGTGATGAATAGTTTCATCTGTTGTGTAACTAATCACATATATATTTTAAATCTGTCATCTTTGATGTCCTTTGTGTTACACCACAGAGAAGATACCTCGAAGTCTAATCACACTTTAGCAGAAAAAGACAAACAACAATGAGCCAGCAGAAAGGAAGCTCTTGTGTGTCCTTTTTCTTTTTGTACTCATAATAGTATCAATTAAATAATCGAACTGAAATTATATACTCGTAGGGTCAAAACACACGGTGAAGGTCAACAATAAGGATTTTATATCAAGGCATTCATGCAGTTTAGTTTTTGATGATATAAAGCACAGCTTTGATACTGGAGTTTTAGTTTGTTCGTCGTCCCTTTAGTCATATTGAGAATTTTCTGAATAGAGCTTGATGTGTTTATATATATATATATATACGTAGATTGATGGGTGGAACGTGATTTTTTCAGGTATCAAACTGGTTCATTAATGCCAGGGTTCGGTTGTGGAAACCCATGGTGGAAGAGATGTACCAACAAGAACTTAAAGAAACAGAGAGTACAGAAGAGAGAGAAAATAACCAAAGCAACAACAGCAATATCAGTGGGAACCAAGCACAAACTCCAAGCACACCAGGAGCAGCTACGACGTCAACAGCAACAACAGCTGCACCACCAACAATCACAACAACAAAACCAACAGGGAAAAAATCCGATATCAATGCCACCGAAAGCGACTCATCACTTGTTGCAATGAATAGACAGGGCTTCTCGGAAAACCAAGGAAAGCAGTCCACCACCACCTCCACCACTGTCATGGCCTCCGTCAGCGCCACCACCTCTGAGATTGCACCACCCGGGTCACAGTGCTTCGACTCAGATCTGCCCCCACAGAGATTAATGGCCACTGATGACACGTGTCGCTTGGTCACAGCAGATTTTGGGACCGCGTCTGCAAGTGCTGACATTGGATCCACACTCATTAGATTTGGGACCACAGTTGGTGACGTGTCACTCACCCTAGGGCTTCGCCATGCCGGGAACATGCCGGAGAAAGCTCCTTTCTCTGTTAGAGACTTTGGAGCCATTTAAACTTCGATATATAGTACTACTTCACATAATAATAATATTATAATAAAAAAAATAATATATAGGGAGATGCTTTTATCACATTATATTATATATATCATCAAAAGAAAACATTTTTCCACTTTTATATTTTCTCAGTTATTCCTCCATCGGTCTTATTTGCATTGTGGGAGAAGGACAGAAAAGAAAAAGATAATACTATATGAGAAAGGTAGTCTCAACTCAAGTTAGCTATTAATTAGGTGTAATCTTAATATATGGTATCTATTGTATAACTGTACAGCATATTGTTTTGCATGATTTTTTCCCGTATATGGACAACATTAATTATTTAAGGTTTGTAGCTTAGTTTGACTGCACTTGATCTAGTTAATCATGGGAATAATAACTGTTCCTTTTTGTTTTTCACTTTAAGATCGTGAAATATTGTACAATTGTTGATTTTACTTTTATTCCTTCGACAAAAACTCGGCTGTCTTTCATACATCAAAAGGTATAAGAGTCGAATGAGCAATCACTCATAACTGTTTGAAGTTATAATGATATTTTTTTTAAAAAAGTATTGTTAATGGAGAAGTCATACGGATGATAAATAAACTAGATAATATAAATATTGTTGTAATTTAATTTTTTTATTTTAGCATGAGTATGAAAATAATATATATTTTTTTTCGTCTTATCTACTTTCTAATATATAATATATAAAGTAGATATATTTTTGTCTTGTCTACGTTCGATTCTATTTTAGATTATTAAAATACTTTTAGTTGATTGTGTAATCTACTAAAATTATATTAATTTTTTTCTACTTTGATCATTTAGTTATATAAGGAAATCTTTCTTAGTTTTTTTAATTATTTAATATTTTTGATAATTATAGAATTATATTGAGTATTTCATAATATTATGTTTTTTTAACTATAATTTTTCAAAAAAAATATATATTTAAAACAGTAAAAAAACTGACATGTGTAAATATATTTGTTTCCTGATATAAATCGAAATGTTATAAAAAGTCTTATATGAAAAGTTTTTTTTACTTAAGGGATGAAAGTAAGGATGAACTTTGACTTTAAAATTTAGGATGAAATAATCAAATCCACGTGTTGTTATCCTTATTAAGTGACGTTGAATGTTAGTGTTTAATTTAGACAAAAGTGGTTCCTAATCACAACTTTGGTGTTCCTAACAAAGTTGTACAAATGAGCAGAATTTTGGACATACATGAATCTTAGGAAGTTGTGCATATGAAGTGTGAGTTTGGTTTTTTCTTTTCCTTAAAATTGAAGTCGGCCATCGGTTGCATAATTTCTTTGTTTTTGGTATATAAGTGATGCATAGCAGTCCTCTGGGTGTGACAAGAGACAGCTTTGTAGAGAGTATTGATAGAGTGGAATGGATTACACATTGTCCACTTATGTAGCTCTCAAATTATTGTAATGAATCTTACTACATTATTGATCTAATGCATGACATGTTACCTCAATCATGGAAGTCAGAAAAACATACATATTGTGTATGAGCCTTAAATTCACACCGGGACCACACCTCATCTACCAATGCAAGTTATCCACTCTTTCAAATTGAAAACTCTCACATACCCACCAAACTCTTCTTTTCCCGCTAAGCAAAAATCACTCTTCAGATCTTCAATATCAGGGGCTACACAACATCTTCCATCAACTCTTTACAACACAACAAAAACTCAAATTATTCAAATAATACAAAACTTCTAACTTCCACCGTTTAAAATTCACTTGATTTCCATTGGGATAGATAGAATAGAAGAAAGGAAAAGGCTTCCATAACCTTTTCTAAAATTTCATTGTCATCGATTAATTTTCCAACTAAATTACTTTTTTTATTATTGAATTTTGTCAAATCTCATTAAGACTGCTTATAACTTGAGGAAGTTGAAGGAGAGAATTGACAGCTTACCCGAATGCAATCAACGCTTTAAAATGGTAGGTGTTCTAATAATTAGAGTTATTGGCTACAAAAAAAATGTGTATATATAACCAAAAAAGTGTGTTCTATAATGGCTGATTATTTAATTAGCTATAATTAAAGTCATAAATTCATGCAAAAGGGTGAGTCACAATGCACGACTATATATGTCTTGCGAAAATAGTTTTTAATGTGTCTACGATAAAACACTGAACATATGATCAATCAAATTTAGAATTATATATATACTTTCCAATTGCGTTAAACTAAAACATTAACCATGAACCCAAGATTCTCAATTATTTTTTTTTTCATTGATAGATTAAAAAGAAAGGTTTTTTAAATATTAAAATCAGTGTATTTTAAGTAAAGAGATGATATAAAAAATGTAGTAGAAAATCAAAATTTAAAAACTTGCCGGAAAGCAAGAACAGTAGTATATTTCTAGATTACAAGTGTTTGGATAATATCCGTGCAAACCTAGAAGGTGGTCAATTCCGTTTCTGTTATGTAATTGGTGTGGGTAGAAGAGATGAACCGGAATTTGTTGTGGTGTGGTATGTAAAACAAAAGGCCACACGTTTCTTCCTTAAAAATCAAAATAAGAACTTGCAAAGCAACAAGCACTTCTCACCTAATATCTTTCTTGTTCTTTGAGAAACACCGCATATTACTAACCAAAGGTTGTTCTGCAGCAACCATCAATTAAGCTTTTTCGGTATTCAATTACATGTGTGGGAGTAGTTAGTTAGATAGTTACACATTTGGCTTCACTAAACAACAGAGATGTCATAAATGATTCTGATATGATAAAAGTGGTTTGTAAGGGAAAATTTATAATTGTTTTGAGGATTAAGGTGGTTAAGTAAATATTTGAAAGTTAAATAATGAGGAAGAAGGAAGGAATGTATGAGTAGAAAGTTAACATAAATTTGGTGATACATTAACATTAAGGAGGGTCCTGTAAAGAGACAGATGATGAAGATTGAAGAAAAAAGATTATGAACCCTAGAATTGTTTGTTTGTCTTGTATCGGTGCAACATAACTTGGGTATTCAATAGGGAAAGAAGCTGACGAAAATTTTATACGAGGGCTTTCAATTGGGTTCTTCCATTTAATGAAGGAGCCCATTGCCACATGATGGAGGAGGAAATGTTCAGATCACACCAAATTGGGCTGGTCCCACCATTTTTCCACTGTCACACACCCGTCAACCTTCTTAACAAACAGATAACAATATTGTATCATTGAAAAATATTTTTTAGTAATTTTTTTAATAATGCGATAACATGTAATTCGTCTATTTTAAATATTCAGACCAATAAAATAATGATATATAATTTATTTTAGAAAGAATTGTTAATATATCACGGTCTTTTGATGCTTTTCGCATTTCAAATATTAAATTTATATTTAATATTTTTAATTCCTAAAATCGGGAAATACTTATTAGCAAATTCTTATAATAATGATTTAACGAGTTGTTATTATTATATTGAGGGTGTTACTCACTCCACCACCATATTTTCTCCCTCCACCTCTCCAATTCTATTACATATTTTTTAAATTACAAAACTAACTTTTTATAATTACACAAATAACCTTTTTATTTTTTAATTCTAATTATTTACTTTAACCCTAAAATCTATCTTTCTACCCCTTCTCACCCACCTCCCAACCCCTCAGATTCTCACCTAAACTCCATCAGATTTGTTTCTCATCTTCCATTTTTCCTCACAAGGTTAGTGATGATATTTTTAATTTTTTTTTAAATGCAATGCATATATATCTGTGTTGTGCTCTATGTTGTGCTGTGCTATGCGTTTTTTTTGCTGTGTGCGTGTGTTGGGAGAAAGGAAGAAGATAACCAGGCCAAAAACGGATGTCGGGTATCCGTTTGGATCTGAAACGGATGTCGATATCCGTCGACGGATGTTGACATCCGTTTTCCCTTAAACGGGATGTTGACATCCGTTGACAGATGCTCACATCCTTTTAAAGATTATACGATTTATATTTTAGGGTTTTGTTACGCACTTTTACGTCTCTGAACCTCTCACGCCTCTGACCAGCACCTTGAAGCACCACCACACTGTGAGGAAAAATGGAAGATGAGAAACAAATCTGATGGAGTTTAGGTGAGAATCTGAAGGGTTGGGAGGTGGGTGAGAAGGGGTAGAAAGATAGATTTTAGGGTTAAAGTAAATAATTAGGATTAAAAAAATAAAAAGGTTATTTGTGTAATTATAAAATGTTAGTTTTGTAATTCAAAAAATATGTAATAGAATTGGGGAGGTGGAGGGAGAAAATGTGGCGGTGGAGGAAGTAACACCCTTATATTGATGTTGAGTTCATGACTTGATCCATTCAATGTTTCATCCAGGAAATGGAGAGACGATTGCGTTCATGCGGTATTGGGCCAGCTCATCTTTCAGCAGCTGAAAATTTTTGGTAGCTAAAATAAATGCAAATGTAGAAAAATGGTAGCAATGCCCATGGCATCTTACAACATTTTCTTCTGTTATGAACCATATGCTAATAATAGGTTAATATCAAATTCTATTTTCAGAAAATCTATGCTAATAATGGGTGAATAAAGAGAAACGTTATACAATAAAAATGGATTGGACATGTATTCGCGTTATACATGATCGAATAAATCATGTATAACCTATGGAAGTAGGCCTGATTGGAAACATAGGAAAATATTCTATTTTATTTAAATAAGAATAATTTTGAAATGATAATTCAAGTTAGAAACGCTTTTATTACATACAAGAAAGTGCTACAACTAGTAATTCTTATGATACTATTGCAGAAGGCTTGCACTACGGTCTGTTCGTATGCGAAACAATATGTTAAAAAGGCTTAAAAGCCCCATGTTTTTTTCCTACACCACCATATTTTCGAATTTTCAATTCGGCCCTTCTCTTTTCCTAACATATATAGAACATTGAAAATATGATTCCATAATACACATTCTTGATTTTTTTTTTAAATAATACTTATTTTACATAATTCTAATTCAAAAAGGTTGCTGCCCGGTGACACAGGAGATGGACACATAAAGATTTTTCGCAGTTTCTTTTTGCATCTCTATAATTTCAAGTATCTTCATAAATTCTTAATGCTGTATTCTATGATATATAATTAAAAATGTCTTTTTTATTTTTTAATTCTGAATGTACAGTCTGAAATATAAAATTATATTTCAAAATGCATAATTTAAAATATAATTTGTTGTATTTCAAATTATACCATCGGAATGAAGTTTGAAATTATGAAGATGGAGGAATAAATGACCAAGGTTTTCTTTCCTTAGTGTGTTGTTGGGCCATTCTGTTGGGAGATTTTTATTTCCTTTTACGTGTTTTGCTAAATTGTATTTAATGTGAGACTTCAGACCTAAAATACAAAGAGATGAAAGACAGACTTTTGAACTTAAAATTCCACAACCACTGGAGAGACACAGAAATGGCCTAAAAGAGTGAATGAAAAATATCCCTTGGCTAACAGACAGAGTGCAAGTTAAACTAGCCTATTTAGATTCTATATAACCACAAGATCTGGCATGGTATTAGATTGTGATTTTTTTTTTAATAAAAGTGTTACTTAATGTAATACATAGTCAATAATGTTAGAAAGAAAATCTAACAGGGAAAATGCGAATTTCATGAATAGAAATAGCTAGCATATACCACTATTTATGCAGTCGTGCCAGTAACCATGACACTAGTTATTAATTATTTGGTTGTTGAAAAAGATTCACTTATTTATTTTACTGTTTTGGATTGAAGTAAAGTGGGATTTACTCCCACTATAACTATTAATTGAAAAAGTAACTAGTAAAATTATAATTGAATGTACGTACTTGTATGATAAAATAAATGTATCATTTTAGAAAAACTAAATCTTTAGTATTTGTATAATTACTAAAAGTTACAATTCCATGAGTGATTGTATACATGAAACTGGTTAGCAGGTGGAGGTAAAGCACAAAGGAAAATGAAGACATGATTTATAATTCCTTGGAATAGTCACCTTAAAAGAGAAACTGAAAATCGAAAACCATTTTAAGATCTATTAATGAACATATGACATGGTGGTTTGACAGCAGCATTCAAGCATCTGGCATGGCTTCCGCATAGGGTCTTATGAAAGTCCTCCGCCACCACACCTCAAAAGCTCTCTGAAGATTGGGACAACCATCACCAGTTTTCAAGAAGCTTCCAACCCAAGAAAGCAAAATACTCTGTTGATCCTCCAAAGGCAAGGTGAGAATTGTTCTTCCAATTCCTTCCTCCACAAGTTTCCTGTCAAATGTCCTGCACCCGTGCTGCAACCAGTTGTAGTCATTTATTAGAGGCTGCAGCCATGTCTGCAACAACAACTGCCGTGTGTTCTTCGATGGCAAAACCTCCCCTCTTCCTATGCTCACATATAGTCTTCCAGAAATGCAGCTTACATGATAGCGAAACGCAATGGGAAGCTTTCCATGTAGGGCTGCCAATTCCTGATGGTTTGCCCACATCACCGTAAAATTTTCAGCAGCTTGTTTATCGATTAAAATCTCCAGCAACCATGACAAGTTATCCGCTTCAAGAGCTATATGTTTTACTACAGGTTCTTTGTTATCGCTGGGCATTTCTTTGAACTCTGGTTCTGCAGCTTGGTTGAACAGACACAATAATGAATCCAAACAGCTTCTGCATGACTTATAAATCATGTCATTACAGATGTCCACTGAACCTGCAGAACTTGGAAGACTATTGTTCTCCCTCAGCAGCTTTAGAACAATGGATTTCATCTCTCGGCGACCTCTCTCCTCGTTGGATTTCAGAACAAGTTCAACGATGTGGGAGAGGGTATCTTTTGGGGCATTGGAAGTATCGGGAGAAACTCGTTTTAGCACCGGATTGACCCCGATTCCATCTCCTTGGAGTCGTAGAACTGTTGAAATCACCTTTTCTTCTTCTTCCTCTCCATTCCAAGGGACTGCTTCTAAGTACTCCAAACACGATTGGATACATGAGCTGAAGCCTAGGAATTCTGCAACCTGCAGCATAGTTTCTTATTACAAGTCTGGCAGTGGTGTTTCATCAAGCACTATCCAATGGCTCATTTTCTAGGAAAGGATAAAATTGTGAAACAAGGACGAGAAAGATTTACAGTGAAAACAATATTTAGCAAGCACTTATGACTGAGGTCTCAGGCTCTACCTTTTTATGAAGTCTTCTAGAGAACAGATCAGAAACATTTTGACAAAACATTATGATCAGCAGGGGATAACGATTACCTTATACTATAGGTGATCTTCCTAATTTTAAAAGCTGAAAAACCCGAGACACCATGGTTATATCTTGACCATCACCACAATTCTTAACAACAGCACATTCCACTATTCAACTCACCTTTTAATCTTGCCGTGGCAATTGTATACTAGTAAATACATAAGCATTTCAAGCTACAATTTGTGTAATTGTGAAGAGTTACAATGTATCTATATATACATTTAACCACAATAATTTTATAAAAATCCATCTGACATTGATGACTTGTCATCATCGTTATGGTTCAATATATAGCAATTTTAACTCCAGATTTGCATCAACGGTAGTTAGTGAAAGAGGTAACTGAGCATGTATAAGAAAAATGGTATGACACAAGAAATTCCTAGTTCGCTTATACCTTTAAGATGAGGGTGGAGAAAGTATTATGCTTTCAAGTGAATTAAGACAACTCAAGAACAAATCATCTGTAAAACAGTCTTAAAAATAATAACTTTTTTAACATATCCATGATAACATTTTAAAAATAACAACCTTAGGCACCGGTTCTCATTACAGTACAGAAAATCCAAAATAAAAAATATTGATGATGCTAGCATGGTAGTTTACAATATAATAAAGCAGACTAAAGTACATTTTTTCTCATGAATAATTCTAGTAAAATGTTAATGAATGACCTTAAGGTATTAGTTAGGGAACCAAAAGTTTAAAGCAGCAAATAAGGAAACATTGAAAACACAATTAATTTCCAACTTGCTTTTTAAAGCAATTGAAAGCATCTAACAGAGTGTACTGAATGGTGATGGTTATGAGTTAACAAAACCCATAATTCTAAATACTATCACGTCATCCTCCTAATTATTAAATGAAAAAAGGTATTGAATGCCTTTTATGTTTTCAAAATATTGAATGCATTTCCTTTTTCATTTAATATCTTATTTATAAAGTACTAGAGAATAGTATAGCATTACTAGACCTTTATTAAGTTGATATCATTCCATGAAAGATAAAAAGTAGTTGATTATGTAACGAGGAAAAATGCAGCTGATTGTAGCACTAAAAATGAAATATCATTGTGTAAATTGAAGTTATATTATATCATATATATTACATACACATGTGTGTATGTACTGGGGAAGAAAAAACCATAGTGAAAATATTTATCATATTGGAGGGTGAATTAACTCACGAGGAATACAATTATAAGAAGAGATTAAATGTCACATAACTATAAGCCTCCAATGAGGCATACCATTAAACAACACAAAAAATAATCCGAAAATTATAATACCAAAAGATTAATAGCATAGAACATACTTCTTCACTCCCAAAAATACCTAACAGTATTAGCAGCAAAGAAGGTTGTGATGACAGACAGAGCTAGCAAATTACCTTAAGTATTCTAAGAATGCGAGAAACGCTCTGCTTCATTAGCCGCTGCTTCATTTCTTTGCAGTACATAAGCCCAACAGTTTCAACATATATTTCAACATCCTCACAGTCATCAACTTGGAGACATGACAAACCAGATTGTTCAGAAAGTTTATCAGCAAAAAAACTACTCTTCTCTTTCAAAACATCCTTGTGAACACTTAGCTTCACACAAAAACCCTGCTTTCCAAGGAGAAGAAGCTTAATGTCACAAGTTCCAGGTTCACCAAACTCAATAGCCACCTTTTTTGGCATAGATTCAAGTTTGGGTCTAGGTGCTCTCTGTGCAGGCACAGAAGGGCTAGGTGGAGGTCTTTCTGGATCATCATTACATTGTTGAGCATCAGAAACCACCAACCTTGACGGGGCAGGCCCTGCTTTTCTCTCACTCACCGAGACTTCCTTTTTCTGGGAACTGCTCTTCGGAGCTGGTGGGGAGGGTTTGAGTTTATTCAAAGGGTTTTGAGGCTTGAGGCTTTTCTGGAACCCAACAGGAGTAGGGCAACACCAAAATCCTTCAGGGGTGACAGCAATTGGAACACTTTTAATCTTTGTTTGACTTTGCTCTACCCGGGTAATCCTGATATCCCCCATAAGTGACAAGGATTCACACTAATTATATGGAACAAGATATAGCATCACAGGGGAAAAGATGAAGTGTAGACAAGTCTTCGTATCCCCACTTAGCAACTAATATATTTCCCCTCATAAAATATGAAAAATAAGCAAAATGAAAAGCTGCAATCTTTGAAGCTGATCTACTTCCCCAAAAAGAACCGGCGCCACTGCAGTTTCACACAAAGTACATGGAACATGAGGAATGTTCAATGGACTGAAAATGTCTATATTTTTCTCTAATGGGAAAACGGATTTGAACTGAAACCAAAGCAGAAGTATGTAATTTCTTTTCTATATTTTAACAAATAAAATGGTTGGAGCGTTTCCAAAAGTACAATATGACCATGAAATTATATATCTGACCCCATCAAAGTGAACCAGTAATTACAGATCAGCACACAGAAAATGACCCTTTTCTCTCTCTTTCTCTCTCTGGACACTAGTCACAGGTAAACGGCAGAAGCAGAAAACTTACCACACATTGGTCATATAAAGAACCTAGGAAACCTCGTGTCATATCCAACAACTTCGTTGAAGCTCAGAGCTTTAAAAATGATTGAACATCAGCTGCAGTGTTGACCATGAAGGGAACCGACGAGGAAAGAGCTGCAGCGAGGAATAATGAGTTTGGTCACTCTCTAACTAGTGAAGGATAGAACACCAGCAGACCCGCACAAGCAAAAAGAGGGCACCCATATGAAATGAAAGGAAATGGGCTATGTTTCCTACTTTCCACTTTGCAAGTTCCATGCTTTTCATGATTTGGGTCTCAGAATTCGCATCACTTGGCCCCTCAGACTCAACCATTCATCTTTTCTCTAATTAAAAAAACAATCTTTTAAAATGAAATAAATAAAAAAGAAAACTTTTCCTTTAATCCGGTTTTTCCTTGCTGGAGTTTCTCTACACAACTCAGCAATGCCTCTCTTTTATGGTTTGGTATATTTATTTATTATTATTGTTGTCATATTCTGGATTCTTTATGTATGACACTGTTGCTTTTGTCATTATGCACTCATGTGGAGTAGAGTAAAGTTAAAGTAAGCTTGCTTCCTGGTTGGATAGTGCAATTACCAGTATACCCTGAAGGTGTAGCCGAGTTGTAACAGTGTATGTTGGGAATGTTTAATGGGAAATTAAAGAAAGAAGAGGAGAATCTTGATATTGAAAGAGATCTGTGTCAGAAAGGGGTTGAGAATAGTTTCTCATCCTTTGGTTGTTTTTATTTTGAAAGAGGCAGTTAGCTGTGGAATTATAGTAGGATGGATATAAGAAACATGAAAGCGATGGATTGTCCTAAAATCCAAACCCAAAAATATGAATCTTCTAAGAATAGACAACGGTTGATGCCTTTTCAATTCTCCTGATTTTGGTAGCATGCATTCAACCTATCACGTTACTTCTATCCATCCATTGTTTCAATAATAATACATGAACTCATACCATCACTTTAACTATCCCCAACAAATTAACTCGCTTTAAAGGTGATTAACCTACCTTTAATACCGGTTCAGTTTGGTTTTCGGTGATGCACTTCCAAAGATAAGTCCTAACTCAAAATAGCACTTTCTACTTCTTTTTATGTCTAAACATTTTAAGATGAATCACTGAGTTCACGAGATATTATTTATTTTATAATTTAAAATTTGTCAGAATTTTATCTTTTAAAAACATATAAAAAAATGTAATTAAACTGTTTTAAACCTTTTCTAATAAAATTAACACTTGACTTCTAATAAAATTATTGGGTATAATAAAAACAAAATCATTGGTTTAATTGAAGGAAAGAAATTTAAATAATATATATAACATTTTTACAATATCATCAAATAATTACTATATAAGTTTGTACCATTTTTATTTTAAGTGGTATTTTTTAAATTATCTTTTATTTATATTTGTCTTTTGAAAAAGAGTGTGTTATCTTTCCACTCTTGATTGAGTCATATATTTATAATTTTAAAGAGACTAAACACTAGATGATGGGTTATTTTTAAAACTTTTTTAGGACCCTTATGTTAACCGTTATATGAAAGTATGATATCCTCCATTCAAATAACCATTCAAGTAGTTCGATTTCAAAAATTTCTTCAAAAGAGAATAAAATATAAACTGGTCACAAAAAAGTTGCATGATATTAGAAAAAAAAATCTTTTATTTTAAAATGATTCTTTTAAAAATTATACGTAGAATGATTTTTAATTAGTTGATATATTAAAAAGAAGTACACTAGTCCGTACAAATCAATTTTTAAGTCGCTTAGATTTTAACATTTGTTAGTCACAATATTTTTCTTGTATAACACTTGTGAAATAATTATAGAACCAAAAGGAATGTTATTTATCTTCTTTAAACAGACTAAAAACAGTGATTATAGCTTTTAATAGGGTAATTTAAAAAATAGTAAAGCAAAACCAAATTTTGAAAAAATAAAAAGAATTGAAAAGGTTAAGAAGTTGACTTTGATTTTAATTTCCTCTTAAAAAATTAATTTATGATGTATGATATGTATCTACTTATTTATATTTTACATATATATATATATATATATATATATATATATATATATATATATATATTAAATTTATTTTATTTTTACAGTGGTCGAATAATAGATAAAACAATAAATTCAATAGATAAATATTTTTACTATAATATATTCTAACTTATGATTTTATATTGTATTTAAAAATTTAATTTTTTAAAACAAATTTATAAACTAAAATTTACGTTTATTTATATATTATAAATTAATTTAATATTTAGTTAACTAAAATTACTTGTTTTATAAATTTTAAATAAGAATGAAGAAGTTAGTTTCATGAGAAATTAGAGAGTTGGAAAAAAAATCAAATGCTAAGATGCAAATACAAAAGTAATTCACATAATCACATCATCACATGCAATGCTTCTCTAATTGACTATTTGTCTCTATTACTTTCTTTTGCTCTTTGGCTATTTCCATTTGCGATTATCTTTTTCTTTCATCCATTAGTACTTTTCTTTGTCGGATCATGAAATGGACATAGACTTTTCCTTATGTTTCTTACTACCTTATTTCTTCTTCTTTTTCTTTTAATTTCATGTTCTTCATTGCTGATTTCAACAATACGATAGTTACTTTCTCACAATAATTATAAATTCAATGTGTTAAATAAATTTTTATTTTGGATTATGATGCATGAAATAATTTTCTTACAATCCATTTAATAACAACTTACTATGAAGTGTCACGAATTCAAAATTTTCTAGAAACCAATAACATATCACATCACTCGTTTAAACTTTTTTTTATATATATTTTCAGATTAAAATAATATTTTCGTTTGATTATAAAACATAAAAAAATCATAATCCATTATTTATTAACCCGTTTATCTATTTCTCTTTTTCTTTGTAATATTATTTTAGTATTCCACATATTTATCTTATATAAATGTTTGTATTTATTATCATAATACATGTTTATATATATTTATAATTTATAATATTTATATATATAACTAAAATTTTATTTACAATTTTCGTAACTATTATTTAACATATTTGTATTATTCTATTATTATATTATCATTATTATTACTATAACATTATTCGTTAAAATTTAAATCTGTAATATTATAATATTATTTGATATATATATATATATATATATATATATATATATATATATATATATATATATATATAATTGTTATATTATTTGAAGTATACTGATATTATTCTATTATCCTATTTTATTGCTAATATTATTATTGTGGTTAATATTATTATTTTCTTATATATTTAATTTATATAAATATATATATATATATATATATATATATATATATATTTAAAAGGTAAAACAATTCTTATACATTGTAAAAAAAAATATTGTATTGGTAAAATTTTGGGTGTTACAATAATAATTACTAAATAGTACATGTGATATTTTTAATGATATTTACATTTTTTTTAAATATTGAGTAAATTATCCGCATTAAAAAAAATAAATTGTATATTAAATAATGCCAATAATAATTTATCATATGACAAATTTACTGATATTTATGACAATTAATAAATAGTACATTTGATACTTTTAATGAAACTTACATTTTTTTTTCTGATTTGATTATTTTGGCATTTCTAATGTAATATGATGCTTGAAAAATGTCTCTTTGTGTAAACCTTACTAGATTCCCTAGCTCTAACAATTTTTTTGTCTTCTTTTTCAGTGATTTGCACTTATTTTGAAAGATTATCGAAACGTGTTATTTGAAAATCACCTATTGGATTTTCGTCACTGAACTAACTCGCTAATTGAAGTTAGGCAAGGATATATTATGATTCTCCAAACTCCATAATTACATTGAGAGTTTGAAGGGTTTTTTTTATAAAAGGAATTTACACTATTTTTTTAAAAACAAATATATAAATGTGATATGAGTTAAACTTATAAAAAATTAACATTAATATCATTTTTAATCTTGAAACAATAATTTTGTACAATTATTTATATGATGTTTAATTTTGTTATTTTATTTTTATCTGATATGATATTAAATTCAATTTTAGAGTTTATCCAAAAGCATTATTGACATAATTGAAGGTATGATAGAAAGTGTGTTGATTTGAAATTTTGCCATACTGGTGCAGGGTGAAACATTTCATTGTGAAGATGCTGTTTACTTTTGGGGAAAAAGTGAGAAATTCACAGCTGTAGCAATTTCTCATTGATGCAATTAGGCATAGCTGTGTGTGCCGTGACTTCAGTGCAATCATAGAGATTTGCAGCGCTTCCATCAAACTGCTAAAACAAGAGAAGATAGAAAGATAGAAAGATAGAAACGTGTTTTCGTCATCAGGAATCAGAAATTCCAATCACATGATAAGTGGCCTCTGCTGCCCTGGAATTGTTGTCTTTTTGGCCCACCAAGATTCACTGCTCCCAAATTTTGATGTTACTAATGAACCTTCTGCCATGTGCTCTAAACTTTTCATCCTAATAACATCCCTTTTCTTTGTAGAGATCACAGTTAACTATGTCCTATGCACCTAACCAATTATTAGTACCAAACCATAACACAGTAGCTAATTAGGGGATACCATTAATCATGTATATTGTGATTAAAATATGTCCAACAAAGACAGGTGAGAATCTAGGCCATTCATCAATCGTGATAATTTATGTAAGCTCTCTACCAAGAGAAACAACTGGTGAAACATTGAGCTTAGGCCTTAGGAGACAAGCTATTGGTTGAAGGTTATCATTTTTTTTAGTACATGAATGAGTGAAAGAAGAGTGAGTGACCGACATATTGGTTTGGCTTTGGTATGCACTGTTGCCTGCAATCTCTCAATTTTGTCTGTGAACAAGAGGTCCATGGGGTCCCTAATCCTGACCTCTTGTGTGTCCATTTTGGAGGATTCTCATCCTCTACAATTGCTTTTAAAACTCTTTGGATCTTCACCCTTAAAGTAGTAAGCTTTTTTGTAAAAACAATATAAATAATTGTGTGGTGTTGATGAAGGCCACTAGATCCAAACTGCACAGGTTGCTATTCATTTTTGGACTGCAGGATCCATACATGATGAAGTTCATCCGGGAGAGATTTATATATGTGACATAAGTTTTAACTTATAAATATTGATGTCACTGTTAACTCATTTATGTGAATATTTTTTCTTATATGGACATGTCATGAAACACTGACGTTAAATACATCTCTGGTTGAAGTATAATACTGTATTTTAGTTATGTTGAGAGAATACAGTCATCATTTATTTGTTTCAGTAGCAGTTGAATATTATAGTTTATGCTTCGGTCATGTTGCTTCTCACTGTCAAGGACTAGATAATGGCAGAATGAATCACATGGTTATTCAGTTTCTGTCCCCATTAATGGCCTTCCCATTTGGCGCACAAAGCCTCTGTTCAGTCGAGTGACCCTCATACTGATAAGATATATCGGTTTCTCCCTCTTCTTCTTGGTGTTAGTAACTTTTTTCTAAGCTGCATGGATTGGTGTTTTTGCTTTTCACAACTTCACGTGCCTTTCATCATTAATCTCACTAACTGCATCAGCTCATCCAAACAGAACAGAAAGATTGGCATAATTGGTCTATGGGTGGCTGACATATATGTTACTTTTGTATTTCAATGTTGTCATCCAAGACTTGGCGTATGATATAGCAGAATAATGGACCGAATCCAAGAGACAGTTGTAACCTGGAAGGGAGAAAACTAGAAGCAATTAAATGTAAATTCCGTGATGTTACATATAGAACCACCATTTTTGCTAAAAACACATTCCCCCTTAAATATTGTCACCGCAAGGAAAAACTGATTTTAATATGTTAATCATAAGTCAAAACTCCCTACATTTTAGTGCACATAATAATTTGGCTGTCATGTTATGAACATATAAACTTTACATTGGTGATTAAGGGCTTATATTTATATTATTGTTAGATTTATTCTAAAAGTATAATAAAATATTAAAGAAATAAATTTTTAAATCTAACTTAACTACATAACTCTGACTTAAACAATAATACTGACTTAAAAAATTTGAATTTTAATATAAGACTTTTTAACACAATTCTTTTAACAAGACTTCGGATTCAACTCTCCTACACTCACATTTAGAAGTTATAAAGTTAGTTTAAAAAATTTGAAAAAGAAGGTAGGAAAGATTGTGAGTTCAATCTCTCTACTAACTATTTACATTTGTCAATCAATAAAATAAATAAATTGTTAAAACAAACTTTAACCAATAATTCTAATATAATGTAAACTGATATAAAAGTACAAATACAAACACCAGTGTATGAATAATATTAGTATTATAAATTTTAATGTAAATAATTTGAATTATCTAAAATGTAAGATGGGAAATAAATAGATTTGATTTAGCAGACTCTCCACTTTATTTATCAATAATATGAATTAAGTTATAACGTTTACATTAGACTTATAATTAAGCACATGCTGGTTTAGTCAGGCGTTCAGGCTATAAAAGGTATTCCATCTATTATAAAGTAAAAATGATTATAGTTTTAATTTTGTAAGAACTTTTGAAACTGACTGAAATTTTTGTTTTTAATTTGTAGACAAATAAATTAGATCAATAGTTAAATTCATATCAAATAAGACATTTATATTTAAATGACACAAATTACAAGGAATCTATTTCTATGAATAAGTTACTTAGCAATGAAAAGGAAAAGAGAATAAGTTAAAACGCTAAAATATTTACAATCCTGAAACTGCTAAAGAAATTAAGAACCATGTCATAAAAATGGAGAAAATAGCAATTGCCAATCCAGAGCTTTGACCACAGACATTTTTTTTCCGCTGAACTTCTTTTGGGGGTTTCCTTTCTTGGTGATGGCGGAAGGGTGAGGAAGGGAGAAAAGGAATGAGGAATTGCCAAATTATTTCATGAGATCAGGCACTAGAGTGAAATGTTGGAAAATAAAGCAAGAGAAAACGGAACAATTGTGCACTAAGCTTCAAAAACATGCCTACTCTTCCAGAGGGGATACAGAACGATTGTACATTGCAATCAATGCAAAAATCACTTGAATCCTGTCAAATTACCAGAGACGGCCAGAGTAAATTATAGATGATTCCTCACAAGTTGCCTGCCCCAGGTGATTGATTTTTCCTCATATGTTGGAAGACGTCAAATCAAATTAATACTTTCGGGTTGGGCCGTTCCAAATTGGAATCTTTTATGTTGAGCATATAATTTGTCTGCCAAATTGACAATCTAAAAATATTGTTGTAATAATGCACAGATTCAGGTTCTAATAAAGGCGCCCCCTACACTTCAAGGATTCGCAAAGACAAGGAGATCCTTCACTAAGCACATGCTCGTACTGATAGTCATATGTTAGCTCTTCACCTAAAGCAATCTGTCAAAAAGAACAAAGCGAGACGTAAGCCATTGCATACAAAAGAAGCTACTAAAAGTGTGTCCACTGTTCACAAGATAACATGCACGACTGAATGTCCTTCACAAACAAGGGACCAAACTTTGGATTGTTGTGCAATGTTCATTATATCCACGAATACCATTATTCACACGTCAACTGGGATACAGAAAGCAAATTTCTTGTAACATGTTTGTCAATAAGCCGGCCTTTACTTTTCATTAGTAAAGCAGGGTAACGTTTTATTAGAGATGTGACCTTCAGTATCTATGATACAGTATCTTCACATATTATGTTTCTATAACATACCAAATCAAGAAAAGAATTTGCAAGTAGAAATTGTTAAAGCATCATAAACATTGGATTCTTTTAAAGGAAATAGTCCAACATAGGAGAGTACTTACATCCCGATTTGCATAAAAACCGATATGTGCACGTTCAGAATCCATGCTCTCTACAAGAACTTGGTGATTGACCAGATTTGGGGTGCAACTACAACAACAACAACAAATTGTAAGAGAAAACCAACATAACGTACATAAAAATCAGAATGTAGTATAGTTACTAATCACAAAAAGTTTAGGCTTTTGTTGAATTAAACAAAATCATCATTGATAAAAAAAATGATATTTAAATTTTTAGTGCATTACTGTGGTTAATTGTTGCCAGGAAATAACGTGGGTCCAAATAGCACCATGTTAAAAGCAACTAGCCAAAAAGAGCACTAGTCCCCCTACAATGCATCTATTTGTAAGGAGCAGAAATACAGTCATCATAATATTATGATGATATTGATGACAAAGTGACTATCCAGGACATTCTTAACAGCACATTAAGAGCATAATAAATAATAGCAAGTAGCATGGATTCATGTACAGTGAAATAAGCAACATTTCTCGCCAAAAACTAATTCAAGATCAATTTCTGTTAAGTAATTCAAGTTAGATTGAAGAAAATTCATTGGAAGGAAATCATAAAAGTTTACCGGCTGCCATTTGAAACCAGCTAGTA
>NC_142168.1:70846955-70926144 GCF_029865625.1 Vigna umbellata
AAAAAATGATGAAAATTACAAAAAGGTCATCCATGCAGAATACAAAAATAAAGGTATTCTTAGGTTACTGCAATAAGAAAAAGTTGAATCTGAAAGTTGAACGAGAGTGATGCATGACTAGGTTTGTGTAAGTGCAATAGATAGAGATATAAAAAAGATTAGAATTAGAAACCTCAACAATTCGAAGTTCATTCAAGAGAGACTCCGAGGGAACGGTAATTGTCTGAATTATATGAGAACGCTGGAATGGGAAAGAAAAGAGTAATGAAAAGCAGAGAAAATAAGAAGTAAAGATAAAATGGAAATAGAGAGAAGATTAGGAAGTGACGTAGTCATCTATTAGTTTGTGGAGTTTGAACTGAATTTTGCCAAGCGTGAGGAGAAGTTTTCCTGCAATAATAGAATGGAAAAAAACAAAGGAAGGGGTTAGGAAAAAGGTGATGAAGTGCGTGCGGAAGTGGAAGAAGAAGTAAAAGAAGAGTATAGTGCCAGTTTCATCTGCGTGGTCATTTAAAGCGGTCTTCTCGAGAAGACAAGAGCCCATGTCTCGCAAGGACTCAGAGAATTCTGTAAGAAGAGAATAATAGACGATATGAAAAGCATGAAAGGTGAAGAAAAGAAAGAATGAACGAACGAACGATATTCCAACGTCCCAACCCTACCATAGGCACTACTGGCGGTTGCAGCGGCGGCGGAAAGCAAGGTGTCATAGCAGTCCCTCATGTCTTGCATATCCTGAAGAGCAATTCCAAATCAATTC
This sequence comes from Vigna umbellata, assembly GCF_029865625.1. Classification (NCBI taxonomy): domain Eukaryota; kingdom Viridiplantae; phylum Streptophyta; class Magnoliopsida; order Fabales; family Fabaceae; genus Vigna; species Vigna umbellata. The sequence continues at coordinate 70,847,716 of NC_142168.1, forward strand.
CATCCGTCAAACCCTAAAAGTAGAGATGTATTGTATGATAGGGTAGGATATGTTGAAGAAACATAGATGGAAAGAGAAATGCGAATGTCGAGGCGTGCGTGCGTGCCTGGGTGGCCCGAGCAAGCTCGTCAAGCTGGCCCAGAGGCTGAATGAAGTTGGAGGAGTCATCCTTGCGAGTGCGGTTGTGGTTGTGATTGTGAAGCGCCAGACCTCGCAATTTCTTCAGAGAGCTCTTCATCGATGTCTTGCAATCGTTTGTTCTAATAACTTTTGCTTTGTTTGTTCGTAACGAATGAGGGATTAGAGTGAAGAATAGCAAACGGAAATCGCCGCCAACAACGACAACGAGGAGGTGGTCAAATCCCCTTCCCCATCCCAATCAGACCATTTCTTTCTTCAACCGCTTCCTCTGCTTACGCCACCAACTCCTCCCACGCAAATTCCACCACCCCCAACCTTTCATTATTTCTATTATTAATATTATTATTATAATTACTACTATTATTTATTTTTAATAATATTGTATTTCTATTTACCATTACTATTATATTACACTATAAACCAATTATTCTTAACCTTCTTCTTTCTAGCATATAAAAAAAAACATGAGTTTATATATAGATAAAATATGTTGTTTAATGAAAATAAACAATATCTAACCATTATAGAAATATATGTGTTTACATTTTCTATAATCACTTCTTTCTCCCTCTCTCAATTCTCTTTTTGTCATTACTCCATCCTTGATAATATATCTCCCATTGCACAGATCTATGTGTTGTTCCTCCCTACACTTCTATAATCACTTCTTCCTCCCTCTCTCAATTATCTGCTTCTCATTACTCCATCCTTCTAATCATTGAATTATACTATAAAACTATTCACTCAAAATACTTTCGTTCATTTGTTAAAAGTCAAGGCCACACCTTCCATGCATACAATTTTTTCGATTTTTTTTTTCTCCAGACAATAATCAATACAAAATGTTGTTCTCCAAAATGTAAGCTTTTCGACTTTGACTTTTAAAATAACTGCCAAACTATTTTTAAAAATTATGCTCCCTAACTAAAACAAAGACACTTTTTTTAAATTAAAATACTTCGTACACAGAAGATATAAAAAGTGACACCGAAGCTTCTAAAATACAATTTGTCTGCAAAACTAAATTATTTATCACATTTTAACTCCACTCCAAGAATAATGTAATCGAATTTGATATCATAACTTGCTTTGCGAAAGTGAAGTCAACTTCATACATCGAACATAATGGTTTACATTTCAGAGCATATTTTGCATGTAATTCTCGGCTATTTTCTAGTAATTAAAGCTTAGATTTTATGTATAACTCCCCAGTTTTACGTTCAGGACATTTTGTGCTTTCTGTGAGATTTTGTTATAAAAAAGCATTGGAAACAAATAACATGCAAAAAGAACTAAGAAAACATATTTTGGAATTTATGAAAGATTTTTTATGAACATATGATCACTTAAATTTTTGTTCCGAACCCAAGTACACACAATACAATCAGTATATGTGAATTGAGGTATTCTTCACCTTCAATTTTAAAATTCTTTTGTTGTCATGTCTTTAAATACATAAAAAAGTTAAAAGAAAAAATATATTTAAATTATCACTCATACAAACTCTTAAATGATTTAAGATTATTAAATATAATAAAACAAATGTTAATTGAGGTCTTAAGGAACCGATCGTTTATATTTGAAACTACTTTTTTCAGTTAAGGGCTAAGAAAAGGAGAATTTGTGTTCGAAATAACGATTTCATACCCAGATACAGCATTAATATTCTAGTAAAGCAAAAATAAGAACAGAACATTTTATCATGTCAAAACGGCAAACAGAATAAAACTGAAAAGTTATGGATGAAAATAAAAGGGAAGAAAACATTACATTTTCAAATTCAGAAAATAACAACTTCGAACAAACAAAAAAAAAAACAAAGTGTTAATATATTTTCCTTCCATTTTAAATATTTATCCAATTATATAATATTTGTACGACTTAAAAAATTAACCCCATCTTTTGTCCTTCAAAACGATCTCTCAAATATGATTTACTATTGTCAGTGACATATTTTAGAGCATATAATTAGGTTTGCGACATCAAATTTGCCAAATTATCTTCCATTGTTAATACATTGACATGATACTCAATGAAGTTGACAAACAATTATATCAAAAAGCAACGTCCAAGTGATTTCTCAACACATGATTCACGGCGAAAAGTTACCATAGATATAAGTTAAAATCGTTTACGCAATGGGTAAGATAACTGGAAAAGGTAACATTCGCAAAGAAAGTAAGAGGAAATGGCAAATGGAGAAATTTCTTCGACTGACGTTAACAGCAGCCAATATGATTTCGTGGGTATTGCTAACCGAAAGAACGGCAGAGAAAATCGATAGTTATATAAGTAGTTTTAGGGGGTTCACGGTGACTAAGACCAAGCACCATTCACAACACCAAGTACCCATAACCTTGTTCTCCCCAAGGATACGGACCTCATGTCAAATCAAATATCTCTAGCCTGCCAAGTAACTAAAGCAGTAAATGGAATTGAATTAAATAAGAGCTAGATCTTTTGCATAGAACTGGTCCACTGGAAAGAAACTCGATAATGTATTCAAAAAATTGACTACTTAGTTATTGCCAATCAGAAACCAAAACACAGAAGACTTCCCGCCCGGTGTTATTGTTTTCCAAGTTATTAAACTTCACTTCCTCCCATATATATGCTGGCTGAGAATGGGGAAAAAATGTATGGCATCTGTGAGTCCTGAAAATTAGGAATATACAACAGAACTTTTTAACCAAAGCCCAGCATAACCCGCAAGTTAAAACCAGCATTCTTTGGTTGTAATTTCTTCCTGCTGTTTTATGGTGGAAATTTGGGGGAAAATTGTTTTTGGTACATCAAGGATTACCAAAGAACTAATCAGGACATGAAAGTTTTCCAGAACTTTCAAGCAGCTGCAGCCAAAGGCACCGATCTGTGGCATGCTCTCTTCGCAGCTCGAACAATATCTTCAATCTGTCCATCCACATAAACCAGAAAACAAATCAGATTTAAATTCTCTATACACTTGTACCAAAACCTTGAACAAATTAGCATCAATACTCGTGTCACACAAGACCATCATGTCCAGGCTATCACTACACCCATTCAAAATAAAAATACATTTCTGGATCAAAATAAAGAAAACAGATCTTCCAAAACAAGTTGACACATTCAGAAGAAACAAATAATATTCCACAATCATTACCTGCGGAACAGCCAGTCTCTCCAGGTTTGCTGCGTATGGCATAGGAACATCAGCCCCAGCAATTCTCTCAACCGGTGCGTCAAGATAACCAAAACTCTCCTCAATGACAGATGTGCTGCTCAAGAGAAGTATACACTCACATGATTGGCAAGAGTTGACCAGAAAGATACAGAGAAAGTCAATGCAAAGAGACAAACCAGATTTCAGCCCCAACACCATGCTGAGGAAACCCTTCTTCAACTGTCACTAGCCTGTTGGTTTTCCTGACAGAAGTATTGATCGTTGATCGATCCAGTGGTCGGATTGAACGCAAATTAATAACCTATGTGGATAAAGGTCATTAACCATTATCATCACCCAAATGAAGTTTTACAGAAAGAAGGGAAAGTTCATTACTAACTCTGGCAAATCTTACCTCAGCGCTGATTCCTTCTTTAGCCAGTGTCTCAGCTGCCTAAAACACCAAGAAGAGATATTTAAGAATGTTGTCTACTTTGGTAGTACAGAAGGGGTTAGAGATTTTAAACTTTTTAGAACAGCAAAATATTCATATCTACACCACAAAAGGATCTCACGGTAAACAAACCTTGAGAGCATAGCCAACCATTTTTGAATAAGCTGTAATAGTTACATCTTTTCCTTCCCTCTCAATCTGATAGTGATAAAATGCGTGAAGCAAACATGGATTCAGTAAGAATGCATTATTGTGTAGTAAATAACTAAATATGGCTCTAGAAACAAGGATTCGTACACTACAGATAATTAACTACCTTTGCTTTTCCTATGGGAAGGCAAAAACTGGAATCAAGAGCTTCAGCCGAAACAGGGAATGACTCACCATATCTAGGGGACATAGTGTACAAATTAAATATTCTTCGGAATAATAATAATAATAATAATAACTGGTGTTAAAACTATGGCAACTTATTTTGCGGGTAGGGGGTTGTGTGGGGTTGAGAGAATCAAGCAGCAAAACTTACAGCAACTCATTTTCAAGAAAAACAACAGGATCGGGGTCCCTTATAGCAGCTTTAAGCAAACCACGTGCATCTTCAGATGAATACGGTGACAGGACTTTCAACCCAGGGCATGAAGCATACCAAGATGCATAACACTGCATGAAAGCAAAGTTGTAGATACATAGATGAAATCTAAAGTATTTATCAGTTCTCCACAGCTCTAAAGCAGAGTACATTCAAGGCAGAATTTAACGAAATAGTGAAATAAAGTTTGTACATAAAAGAAAGCAGCTTGTAGAACCATACTTGAGAATGCTGGGCACCAACCCCAGCGGCAGCACCATTGGGTCCTCTAAAAACAATAGGTACAGATATTTGCCCAGCAGACATGTAATTGGATTTTGCGGCAGAATTAATAATATGGTCTATTGCCTGCAACAATAATTAAAATTCAATGAGTGGATAGAAGTTAAATAATTAATCAGCAAGCTAATAAACCAAAGATGACACAGCTGGATACCAGAGAAATGAGGCTAAAAACTAAGCATAATTACACATGTTGATACAATATTCACCAGAATTAATTATTATTCAATGTTCAAGCTACAGAGGCCACATTAAGATAGCAAACACAAGGCCTACTTCACGCAGAGGATTGTCAAGTAACCAAATTGCAGCAAAAAAGCTTGTCATCTAATAAACTAAATTGATTTCTATGGCATTGATGTGATGTTCAAACTATTTTTTAAAACACTACAGAATTGCTTATTTTTAAAGTCAAATATGATTGGCACTGTTAACAATAAACTGAATCCCTCTTTTGAATACTGAGATCCGCAGCTTTGCCCAACAACAAATCCTTAGGTTTATATCTTTAACAGGGTAGTCAGACACAGAACATTAAAAGCATTAAGTAAGTCATCCCTGCAATGCACAGAGAATTACTTCAGGTTTTCATAGAGCAACAATCACAAGCCCAAAGCATGTAAAATCTTGATCACTATTGGTGATTTGTCATGTGACTCCTCTAGTTGTATGCCATTTACTAGCATGCATTGTTTTTCACATCCCCGCCCCCTCTAGTTTGAGATTGGCTATTATCCATTGTTTGCTGTTGTTTTCCAGCAACCTGCTGGTGTTGACTATTATCCATTCTTGTCACCTCGGTGCACACTTGGACAACTCATTTTTGCTTTGATGTTCTCTCCTTTCTGTGTTGACTAGGTTGCACTTCAGAACCCACATGATGTCATCCCTCCAACACATCAGAGGCTCAAACTTGTCAAGGTTTGGCACGATACTCTTTTCGTCCTTAAGATCCTTTGTTGCCAATAACTTATTAATTATTAAAAATTATGCCTAAGAAAATAATGATAATATTTTGGGACTATCATCATGACATCTATTTATGAATGATGACTATGCCTTTTACAGAGTAATTTTTATTTTTTGACCACTTATATGTCTACTAGAAATTAATTATATCATTTATCTTATATACTCTTGTGCAAAGCATTTTTGAGTTGGGTAGGCACACCTATATCCTGATTATTAACACAGCCTTACAGGCAAGTCGACATTTATCCTTGAGGAATCAATCATCGTGTATTGAAAAAGTCAACTCAGTTATTCCTATCACTAAAGAGAAAACTCATACAATGTTATCTAATCATCTTCATGTACAGCCAGGTTCACATAACTTTAATACACACACACACACACACACACTTGCATAAACTAAGTGTTGACTCTGTAAGAAATGTAACACTTAACTCCACACTAAATTTAACAAAGAAATGATGCAATAAAGATATAATCCTACCTGCATGGAGAAGTTAAAAGTCATAAACTCCACAACAGGCCTTAGACCATAGTAAGCAGCACCAACTCCAATACCAGCAAACCCAGCCTGTATTATATTTCACAAAAAATTATGTAAATCCAACACATGCAACCGTGTATAAATCCTGTTCTTTTTTGGGCAGGGATCGGCAGTTAAGTTCAATTCATAAAAGACAGTCTGTTAATCTCATTTTTAAGATGGAGAGCCAACCATGGTATTGAAAACAGTATTCAAACACAGATATTAGAGTACAATGTTATGGCGAGGAGCTGAAAAGATCAATTTTCATGTTCAATAAGCAATCTGTTACAAAAAGTGAAAAGCGGCACACATGAAGAACACAAAAGCCAAAAATAACATCCCATTCTAATTCCATGGAATGAATCCCGAAGCCATCATCATGTTACTAAAGCTTCAATTTGTTTCTTTTATAGGTTGATTCCACTAATGACTCTTTGAACATATTAAAGTTGGACCTTGGCAAGTTCAGAGAGAAATTCAAAACTGGTTAGATGCCAAAATATTACAAATTTCATTTAGAGAAGATTCAAGGTGAAACACATGTGCTTTATCACAAACTCTAACTGATAACATTGTGCTTGGGTTAGTCATGCCAGCATCTTGGTAATTCAGAAAATGAAGAATGGCAACAAATAACATTAAAGGGTCGGCTTAATGTATAGTTTGAGTTCATCATTTGTTTTATAATTAAATATGGGTTTTTAACCAAAAATTGAATACTTATGAATTTCTCACTGCGATTTTTTTTTCTTTCTTGAATGGTACTAGATCTAATAGACTAAAACTGGGATAGGGTTAGAGCCTCAAGAAGTACCAAATGTGTCCAATTTGCAACCATTGTTACCTAAAAGTAAAGACAGTGAAGCAGTGTAACGAATTGAAGGGAGGGACGGAAGGAGATGGTAAATAAGTTGCAAACCAAATGGGTGGATAAGTATGAAGTATGAAAGAGATACGAAATGTGCGCAAGGAAAATGACCTCAGTGATTGGGGTATCGAGAACCCTCTCAGGGCCATACTTCTCGAGCAGCCCCTTGGATATCTAAAATGAAAGAAGAAAGAAAGTTAATAGGTAATACAAATTGGTATCGAATTGGTAAATCCAGAGGTTGGCAAGACAAGTAAACTAACCTTGTATGCACCCTGATATTCCCCAACCTGCACTTAATCAGAAGGAAAATGAAGGACCAAACTTAAGAGAAGAGGGCAAAGGCGAAAAAGAATTAAAAAAAATGTAAAAGAGAATAGAATAGAATACAAATGGATGACCTCTTCACCCATCAAGAAGACTTTAGGATCAGCTGACATTTCCTCATCGAGTGCGGTGTTGAGAGCCTCTCGAACAGTGATCTGCAGCGAAAGACGTGAATCTGAGAAACGGAGGGTTCGGTTGATATCTAATAAGAGATTAGATGAGATCAATAATACGAACCTCTTTGGCGGCAGAAGAAAATTGTCTGATAGCGGAGAAGGCAGGGCGAATGCTCTGAGTCTGCAAAAAAGAGTGTGCGTTCTGTTGTGTTCATCGTATGAAGCAGAGTGAAATGCAATTGCAATCAGAAAGAAATCTTACCTTGTGCTTTATTACACCGAACATCTTGCTTCTTTGATCTTCAATCAAGCAAACAAAAACAAGAAAGTCACAAAAAGTCGTAACCTATCAACGAATTTCATTTTTTATATTAAAAACTAAAAAATTAATCGACAAAATGCGCGAGAAGCAGATATGAACAAACATCTATGGCGGAAACAACGACCCTAGAACTAAGTAAGAGGCGCGTGTGAGGATTCAAAGAAAGATCTGGAAGAGGATGCAGAAGAAGATGAAGAAGAAGCCGCACCTGTAACTGTAGCTGGATCCGATCGTCACTAGCCTAACGATACCCACACAAACGAGTATGAACCAAACCAAACAACCCCCACACACCCTTTTTCTCTTGCCCTTCCTCCTTTCTTATTCTTTTCAATATAATTATTTATTTATCGTTACACTTTTCTTTTTTTATTTATTATTCAAACTCGGTTTTATTTGAATATCGTAAAATAATTTAGAATAAGGAAATTTCTCAAAGTAGAAAATGATACTGATAAAGAAATTATATTTACTAAAAATCCAATATTACATTCTTCCACTTTTTAAAAAAATTTAACAGTTTTTGTCCCATTGAGATTTGTTTGTATAATTTTAGAATAATGCTTTTAAATGCCCTTACAAATTATCTTTTAAAGTATTAACTAAAAAAGATCAACCAAAGAAAAACCTTAATTATAAAAATTAATATACTCGCCAACCACATGGGTTGAGCGAGGTAGGTTGGTGAGGCAGGCACAGGCTGCTGCTGTTCATCCTCCCTCACGCACAACAACCCCGTTCCATAAACAACACTTGTAAACTTCACATTAATAATTAAAACAAAATTCTTGATAATATATTTTTCCAACTAAATCAATTACTTTTGTACTTTAAAATATTCCACTTTTAATATCGAGAATATTAAGTTTTAAATATTTGGTAAATTTGAATATTTTAATACGAGTCTCTAATAAAATATTTTATTTTATTAAATACTTATTTTTTTATAATTTATTAATTAATATTTGTTATTTGTTTTTTCATGAACCAGGTAATTTTTCTATTACTTTATATACTTATTGTTTATAAGTGTATACATATATAATAAAAAAAATAACTTAAATAATTCATATATTTCTTATAAATTTGTATATTTCCAATGCAATCTCTACTAAAGAACATGTATTTAAGATAGGGTTAAATATCTTTTTAGTCCCTAAACTATTGATCGTTTCTGGTTTTCATCCCTCTTCCAAACTAAGGTACAATTTGGTCCTCAATCTTTAAAAAACGTTCGTTTTAGTCGAAAAAACAAACTTTTTGAGGACTAAAACGAGGACTAAAAACAAAATTTTGATAATTAAAACGAACGTTTTTCTAAATAATGAGGACCAAATTGTACCTTAGTTTGAAAGAGGGACGAAAACCAGAAACGGTCAATAGTTTAGGGACTAAAAACATATTTAACCCTTTAAGATATTTGTAACATTAAAGCAAAAGTAAAACCTTAACATATTATCTATGTTTGAATACAAATTGTTATTTCAACACATGTAAAATAATAATTTTATATAAATTTATGCAATATGTGAATATTTTATATTTATATTGTTAAGCTTGTATAATAATTAGCAACTGTGAAACTCATTAAAAAAACTTACTAGAGCTTTCATATTATAACAATGCAATCAAGCTTCAAAACATATACATCAATTTTATTACAGCACGCTATGGACAATATTTATTGTTTTTACTTGTAATTTTTTTATTAGTATTTATATTAACCTACTTTTGTGTGTTAGAAACTGAGGTGTAAGAGTGCAAGGTCATACTAAAATTTTTATTGTTCTTTTAATATTTATAAAAAAATATTGGATTATTCTTACCCTAATGTAAATATGCTTACATCATTGCTGAATTTTCTTCATTACTAACTGTTTTATCTTTTTTTTTTCGAAGGTTCTTTCTGTGATACTAATATAGTGTTTGTGGGTTTATTTTAATTTATATGGTGATATTTTTCATTGAGTGCTTATATTTTCATCCTATTTTAAATATATGCTCAATAATCTATTTACATGATCATTTGGGTTGCAAGGTTTGTGCATCTACCTTGATTTTTATGACAGTATTTTTCATTGGGTTATTTATGCGTTTACTCTATTTTATATAAGCTGAATGAAATATCCTTATTTTGTTTTAAATACAATTAATAACAAGTTTATTTTGATTTATGTGGTCGTACTTTTTATATGTCTACCTTGATTTTTGCAGCAATATTATTTTTCATTAAGTTGTTTAAGTGCTCATTCTATTTTGGTTTAATACCTATTTTGGTCCCTGGATTTGTAGGATGTGTTCAAAGTTGTCCTCCTTTTTTTCAAAAGTTCACAACCGTCCTATACGGTTCACATTAGTCCTTTTTGATTACGGCGTTAAAAAAATTAACGGCAGAGTTGTCTTCCTGGCGAAACCTGAATGAGCTGTACAATTTCTTATTATGTGGCATTGTTTTGCACTTCCCGTACTCTTCTGCAGCTTCCTCCTTCTCCTCCTCTGAAAACCTTTATCTAGTGAAAAAACTTTTTCTCTCCACTTCCTCAAACTCCACCATTTCTTCCTACCTCTGCGCCCTCCACCTCACCTCGTCAGAACAAAACTGCCTTTTAAAAGGAAATTATTTACTTAATTTTCAAATTTAGTTAAGAGGTTGTGAAAGAGAAGAGGCACAAGGAAGTGTTGAGGGAGGAGAGAGACATAAACGCAGGCAGAGCTGCAATTGCCAGAGTGGAAGCGGTCCTCCCCGACTTTCCCTTTTTGTTAATCTGATATAGTTTCAGTTCATCTCAATGGCACATGATTAAAGCAAGGTTGAGATTGAATTTAAATTTGGAAAAGGGAACTTGTGTCATTGTATATTTTCAGATCTTGTAATACTGTATTTCCTCAAATCTTGTGCCACTGTATATTTCCAGATCTTGTAATACTCTTCTCTTTCTCGTATATGCGTAAAGATTGTATTGATTGAAATTGTTTTAATGCCCTCACCAACATGGCTACCTACACCACACTCCTTTACCGCGCCCTGGGTGCGATGAGAGTGAACGTGAGCGAGTGCGTGGTGATCGTGCGAAAGGGCAGGGAGATGGGGAGCAGCGTAGCAGTGGAGAGAACCTCATATCTCAGAACCTCAACGTTGAACACAGAAAGGGGAAAAGGGGATTAGGGTTTGGGAAGCAGCGTGCGATTCAAGAAGATGAAGAAGTGTGATAAAGCTTTTGAGTGAAAATGAGATTGCTATGTGCCAGTGTCTTATTGGCTGAGCTTGCCAACTAATTGGACAAGTCATTTAATTTTTGCCAGGAGAGCAACCTGCCGTTAGTTTTCTAACGCCGTAAGCAAAAAGGATTCACTTAAACTGTTTTTGCAAAATATAGGACGGTTGTGAACTTTTGAAAAAAAGGAGGACAACTTTGAACACATCCTACAAATCCAGGAACCAAAATATGTATTAAACCTTCTATTTTAAATACAAGTTATATAAAATGTTATGATTATGTCTTAAATACATTAAGTATATTTACTCAGATTTTGGTGGTAGCCACTCTATTTCATTACAAAGATAAATTTTTTAATATATATCTAATTTTGTTTTAAAAATGTCTTAATGACTTTTGTGTTGGTGTTTATACGGATTATTTTCTGTCATCTAGATATTGAAGCAAATATAAGAGTTTAGGGTTATAATGAGATTAAAGGAAAAAAAAACAAGAGTTAACATAATATTTTTTTTAATACAATTTGTTATTCTATCATTTTTTTAATTAGATGGTTTTTAATTTTTTTTCATATAAGTTTATTTTATTTTTAAAATGTATTAATAATGCTTTTATGTTGTTGTTTTTACTATCACGTTTTTTGGTGATGTGTGTATTAACCTTAAGATCTTTATGAAATTAATGTAAAAAGTTGAAAACTAACGTACTAGTTATTTTTTAATAGAGTTTGTCATTCTAACACATGTATAAAATAATATTTTTAACGAAATTGTGTTTTTATATTTATATTCTTAAGCATGTAAGTAATTATAAACCATCAAACTCATTCCAAATATTTACTACAACATTTACTTGTAACATTACAAAAACACAAGTAGAACTAACATGCAACAAATCATTTATAAAACATGTATAATTACTTTGATACACTCAACAAACATCATATAATAATTATATCAGACACTCTCATACCATCATACAACAATTGCACCACACATACTCATCCCATCATACCACAATTCAATCGCACCATAGATACTCATCCCATCATACCACAATCCCTAATAGACACTCATCCCAATACCCAATAGACACTCATCCCACAATACCCAATAGACAATAATCCCACAATACCCAATAGACATTCATCCCACAATATCCAATAGACACTCATTCCATAATACCCAATAGACACTCATTCCACGATACCCAATAGACACTCATTCCACAATACCCAATAAACACTCATTCCACAATACCCAATATACACTCATTCCACAATATCCAATAAACACTCATTCCACAATACCCAATAGACACTCATCCGGATGATACGTTGATGAGCGGTCACTGGAGGTTATGCACTTGTGATGACTTCTACTTCTTCTTACAAATACACTTTCAAAATACTCCATACCATCCACAAGGTTAGTCCTCAACACTATGTCCAAAATCGGCACATAGACCAGAACCTCCTGCCCCTCTCACCACATAATTCATCATTCTCTACCTGAGAGTGGATGGTTATTAGAGTATCAGGATAACCTCCAACAACAGGACCCTCAGCATCAACATATACACTAATACCATATCATTACAAAATCTTTCCACGAGACTCATATCATGCTCATATTCCTCAACTCATATTATACCATTACAAAATCTCCCCATAATACTCATATCATGTTCAGATGCATAAATTCAAATCCAATATAATAAAATACAATCATCACATAAATGATACAAAATGAATATATCACAAAATAAATTAACAATAATAAAATATCACTATAAATGGTCACCGGAGAAGAATCAAATGTTTGACGAATCAAACTCACCACAAACACCAGTACATATGACTACTCACAACTTACTGGATTTGACCAGGGTTGCTCTATGATCAGGGATGTATAAACTCCGATTTTTAAGATTCCTCTATCCTACCATCACAAATATAACCTTAATATATAAATGTTTTGGGGAACTAAGAAGTTGAATCTGGCATAGCCGGTTAGACATCTTCTTATCCTTCCAGAAAGATGAATCCAGCACATATTTTATATCAATTGAGTATATTGCATAATAGTTTAACAGTACTTAATATGTTCAATAGGATTTAAGTTAAAAACCTATCGAGTAGATTTCCAGGAAAGAGAGGTGTGTCACAATGGACAACTTATGTACCAAGTCTTTCCTTAGCCAAAGTGTTCCTCAACTAGTTTTTAACAAATTTCTTATTTACAGATTCAAAACAACAACATATAATATTAACACAAAAATTCAATACAACAAACACCTATGTTTTTCATTAACAATATTCACACATAATTTCAAGACATGAATAGTAATAAAACAATACTAAATCATAATATAAAAGCTTAGAAATGTTAGTTCTCCTATCTCTATTCCAGACATAGAAAGCTTATAATTCCTCTCTACTTTTTGGTGCAAAATCCCATCCCCTTGCTTGGTATTTATAGGCCAAGATTCTAGTACTATTTGGTGTTATATATATATATATATATATATATATATATATATATATATATATTATCATTTCAATCACCGAAAGATGTTTTGGTGTTTTGCTATTTCAATCACCGAAAGTTTATTTGTCCATTTGTTTTTTTTTTTTTAAAACAAAAAGGTAGAAAAGAGTTTGAACCTATATTCTTGAAATCACCACAATTTTCTACCATTTAAGCTACCAAAATTTCTTATTTAGCTTTCCACAATTTATTTTTACATAAACTTATTAATTATATTTTCCATTTATAAAGAAAAATTTATTACTACTAGTAATAAAATTTACTATTAAGGTAAATATTTTTCATAGGTCTTACCGAGTAACATATCTTAGACTTTTTTAAACGTAGATATCATTTTCAATATTATATATATATAATTTTTGTTGTATTTGTTTAGACTTTGGTAACAGCGTTTATATTAACTTGTAAGTTTGAGACTAAAACATATATGTGATGATATTAAGAAGATTGAACCAAATGTAAAAGTTTATGATCTTATTAAAAAAAACTATCAATAATAATATTTCGTTGTTAACGCTTAAAATTAGTTGGTTAATCATAATTATTATAAGTAAAATATTTATTTATCAAATGTTTATTGCTAAATTTTATTAATAGATTAACAAAAAATTCATTGGATAATTGTTGGTAAATAAAATTTATTGATATATTTATTCTCTCTTTTTTTTTCTTTTCTTCTTATTCTCTTTATTTATTTTTCCATTAATTTTTAAGTTAATGAAAATTTTATTATTCTAATAGATTTTAAAAATTTAATTTATAAATATATTTTGTTAGTTTGAATGGAAAATTTAGCCTCTTATTTATCGATCAATTCATCCAAAAAAATTTAGTAGTGAATTTTAAGAAATTCAATTATTGACGAATTTATTAATAAAATTTGCCACATATCAAAATTGAAAGTGTATCTTTTTTTTATCAACTGAATTTACAAATAAGATAATTCATTAATAATAACAATTGTAAATTACTTACGGATTTATTTTATGAAAATCAAAATTTTATTTTACCAACAAGTTTTAATATAATAATTTATAAACATATTCATCAAATTCATTGGAAAAGTGAATTTATTTTTTTCTTTTTCTTTTTCTTGTTTTTTTTACTAACAGATTTATTGACAATTTTTTTAGTAATCAAAAATATAATTTTATAAAAAAATAAATTATTGACAATATTAATGAACTAATTTATAAACATATTTAATCATATTGAAAGATAAATTTGACACCTAATTTCTCAGTGGAATTTTTCATCAATAAATAAGATTTTCTTTATTCAATTGATTTTTACCAATATTTAAGAAATTCAATTATCAACGAATTTATTAATAATGTTAGAATGAATTATAGCGAAAAATGTAACGTTCTTTTACTAACATAATTTATCAATGAAAAAATTTCTCGATAATTTACATAATTTATTGATAAATGTTTTTCATTGATAATTTAAGTTTTTATTTATAAACAAATTTACTTTTGTTAATAAAATTTACTGATAAATATTATTTTACTGATGAATTTATTTTTATAGTAAGTTTTTATCTATAATTAAAGATTTTTTTGAAATGTCTGAATGAAACTTAAGTACTAATTTTCTTTTAATACAACTTATATTTCTTGTACTCCTTTAAAATTGCATGGTTCTAACTTTTTTTAATATAAACTTATTTTGTTTTAAAAATATTTTAGTAATATATTAACATGATTGTTATATTTGCTAGGACTTTTGTGGCTGGTTTAATTAGAGAACTCAAATATAAGAGTTTAAAGTCTTTTTGTAAAATTAAAGCAAAAGGTAAGAGGGGACATATTAACTATCTTTGAATATAGTCTGTGATTCTTGCATTTTATTGAAATTTGATAATTTAGGATTATTTACAAAAGGTTTATTCTGTTTTACAAATATATAGTGAAGTAATTAAATTGTTGTGTTACTTTTACTCAGATTTTGTGGAAATGCTTATATTAACTCGTTTTTGTGAATTTGAGACAAACAAATGAAAGGATTTAAGATCTTTATAAGTATGAAAATGTAAGAAATAATGCAATAGCTATTCTCAGCGGTATGACAAGTGCAACTAAAAATAAGTTATTATTATATTTCATATGCTAATATGATCATGTGTTTAGATTGTTTTTTAATGTATCAATATTTGGTTTTTGTTTTATCTTCAATATCTGATCAGGAAGTTGTTCTTTTTCTTATCTTTTAATTACTTTAATTATATTAACATATTAATTTTTTCGAGTACTTAATCATAGGTTTCAAACACATGTTTATGTCTTCATTATCAACTTTGATTTATATGATTTACATTTAAGTTTATTGATATTTTTTTTTCAGATAAATAATTGGTTTAGTATGGTGAGTATAGATATATTTTATTTTTAGTAATAAAAAAATTATTATTTTAGTACAAAAACTATGATTCCTCGATTTTGTTTGAATACAAAAACTAATAAAATTAAAGAGTTGTTGTACTGAAAGTGTAGTTTTCTTTTTTCTTGTTGTATTAAAAATGAAATCTATCTATAATTATCCCAATCTGTTTTTTGCTATAAATACGGTTTTAACTATTAGGTAAAATTAGATTATTAGGATAAAAGAATACAAGAGACAGAGAATAACAAAATTGGAAGGGTGGAAATAGTAAAATGTGATAGTGGAAATAGAAATGGATAGAGAGAAAGAAACCCAAAAAATTGAAAAGTTGAGCCCAAATTGGAAATGAGAAAAAGGGGTGGAGGTGGTGGTGGCTGGGCAACGGAAAGAAAGAGATATTTGTTATATAAGGATGGGTGGTGCACTGTGGTGGACGCGGGTGATGGAGATCGTGAAGAAGCCAATGCTGAGAAGCGCCTCCTCCGCGTTTGGCAGGTTCCGATCTCTCTCTATCTCTCTATTCCTCCTTTTTAGGGTTTCTTCTTCTTCTTCGACAATCACATCTCTATTCTCTTCTTCTGAAATCCATTTCAAGAATGAAGCTGTCTTCAAGGCATGCTCTCAATCATCTCTTGCATCATTGCGGGACCATTCAATTACTTTCTCCATTTTTTCTTCAAATCCAATTTGTAACCCCCAAACATCCTACTCCATCTTTACTTTTACAGATTGCTTTCATATTCTATGCTTGAATTCTATCTCTTATCAATCTCACTATGCCGTGCCTGCCATACTCTTGTTACATGCTCTTCACTGTTATTTTAATTTTCTTTTATGGACTGTTCTTACCTAATAATTGCACAATAATGCCACTCTCTTTTTGTTTTCTATATAACCTCCCTATAAACTCTTTTTTCTTTATCTAATTTCTATAGGCAAACCATAAGCATTTTTTAACTTATTCCATAGAGCTCTTAATCGTTTCGTGAAAACTTGTTCAAGAGGTGCTCTATCTCATTTTTTTTCAAACAAACGAGTTCTTATTAATTTAGTTATCATGATCGATGAGATTTGGTACTGTACATTCTAGGTGAAGACCCTTTTTAAGAAGTTGTGAAGAAAATTGTCAATATAGGTTAGCTAACCGTGGTAAAGGAGGGAGAATTGTGTTTTGGGCCGTAGTGTTGTGGGCGGCCTTAATTTATGGCCCGTGAACTTGTAGTAGGGCTGAAATGGAATTGGCTTTTTGACGTCAATGTGATGCAAGCCAAATGAACTGATTCCTTTTTATTAGTGGGTACGCGCTTTGTTTTTTTCTGTCAATTTGATTTTATATGATAGAAGCAAAGTTGATTGATCTGATATATCTGTTTATAAAAGTATAATTAAGGTATTTAATTATTTCATCAAACATCAACTAAAATTAGAAAATACTATTATAAAAATAGTAAGTATAATACATACAATTAGACAAACAATGAAATCCTATTCAAATAATTTAACACTATTAGCATGATTTTAATGTTAAAGAAGATCAAAAGATCAAAGTATTGACTTATAGTAAATAATTATAATAAAAGACTATTGTTAGGGATTAGTAACAGTTTATTTTCATTTGAGTTTGAATTCGACGAACCTGAGTTACTTCAGTTTGATTCATGTTTATTTTATTTTATTTATATCTCAACTCGAGTTGAGCATGTACTGAGTCACTCACAATTTTAATCCATTTTTGCCTTGGTGGAGAATAGGACTTTGGATCTCTTTTGGGAATTGGGGCCCATGACTTAGATTTATTTGGTTAGGAGAAGAAGTAAGAAATGGACACGTCTTGTTTGTTGCAATTGTACTAAGCAAACCTTGTAAAACCCTACAGGCAAACAACATTAATAGACATAGTCACAATTGATGGATGGACATGTTGCCTTTTGTGAAAGACAGTTTTTGAATGAAAAATAATAATTAATAGGAAACCTTCTTAACCTGATTGACCTAATCAGGTGAGCCTACTACCAAGTTTAGCTTGGATTGGAGTGAATGGGTCGGGTCATGTGTGACCATGATAGGCTACCCACGTGATTGACAAAAGTTTGCATTGTTCTTACTAAGTCAGCAATTCACACAACACTCTTTGTCATCCTTTATTTTCTCCATGAAAATGAAACTTAAATAGAAAAGGTGACGTGAAGAACTCTAATACCCTTATTAACAACAAACTCCGCTCGCCAATCAATTCTTTTTTATTTCTTTCATTCTTAATTCATCTTTTTGTTCCTACGGCTCAACTTTTATAGTCTTCTCTAGTTTAATGAACCAAAGAATGTTACCAAACACACTTTTAACATTTCTTCCTAGCACTCTTTTAGTATATTAGATATATTTATAGGGACTTGTGAAAAAGTGAATTTCGTTCTTCTTATAGTCAGTTCCCTTGATAATTTTGAGTCCTTCAAAATATTACTTCCAGATAAAAGAGTGTAATGATAGCATCATCTTTCGTAATATAGAGTTAATTAAAGTGAGAGAAATCTCGTACATTAGGCAAAGTTTAATTTTTTGAAATGTAGTTAGACGGCAAATATGCATCTGAATTTCAAAATCGAACTTAAATTTTTTTAAAAAATATACTATTTTTTTGCTTGAATAAAAAACATGCTGACAATACAGAAGTTCTTAACAATCGCAGTTGATGAACTAGTATTTTTCCTTCTGTAAGTGTTCGACGGCTAACACTTTTAAATAATTAGAACTGTGATTAAATGATAGAATTACTAAGTAAAGGGGTCCTATATTATATATGTCCAAATAAATTTGTCTTTATCATGATTGGCTGATGTGGAATTAGGATGTGACTTTATATACAGTTTTAGGTCTAACGATAGAAGTTAAATTTTAAAAACAATGATTTAAGAAGAATTTTACTTGACTTTTGTTCGAAAGTTAATTCACAGTAAGTAACTATATGTGTTAACAAATAAAATATTATTTTAAAATCCAAACAGTTGCGTTCATCTTTTTAGACGATATATTCCTCTAAATAGATGTATGTTTCATTTGATGTTTCAGAGGATGTGAACCATTGATGCATTGTCCAACAAGTAAACTAAAGTAAATGTTCTAATAATTTATTGTTGGCCTATTTTATTCTGTCTTGTGTTCAAATAAGTTAGACGAGGAAAATTAAACACAAAGAGCTTAGGCTGAAAATATTATAAATTGTATTTTACCTAAATTTGAATACAATAAATATCATGGGTACAAAAGCAACACAATTATGTGATGCTGTAAGAATAATCCATGAAGGCACAAACTATGTTTAATTGAGAAAACCCACCAATTTCAAAACACAGGAAGAATTGTATTGAAACGAATTGTTTGAAAAATTCCAAACTGTTAACAACGAGCCTCAAAAGATTATAGTAGAATACACTAATCTTCTAATCTCATACAGTATGAAGATTTTGGATAGATTCCCAAGGGGTAAGAACACATACATGAGCATAGAAGAAACACAAACATGATAACCATGGTTCTAGATGAATTCTCAGAGACAAGATTTAAAAACTCATTAATCTTAAAGGATAAGATATTGATCCACGTGAAAGCGTTATAATCTACTTTATAATATTCTAAACCTTTAAAATATAATGCAGAAACTAAGAGCTCAGATTCATTTTTTAAATTGAAAGTGCTCTTAAACTAAGTTTGTTTATTTCTTATTACTATAAAATATTTTAGGAATAAAAGGTTCAGCTTATATAGGTCACTATGTTAAATTAAATCGATAGAAAAAGTGAAACGACAAATTGAATATGTTAACTCGCAGACTTCATAAGGTAATGACAGGACAAGATAAGTTAGTAGGCATAACCTGCTTCAAAAAGTTCACATTCCACTCTTATTTCATTTAGTTTCGATATTCTTTCACTCCATTTTTAAATTTTTGGGTCATTTTTTTAATATATTTATTATATATTATTTTAAATTTATTCATTGTCATTGTTAAGATGTATGTAGGGTGGCAAAACGGGCCAACCTGTCCCGTTTAAGTCTGATCTGACTTTGTCTCATAAAAAATAAGTCAGACTAAGTTGGTCTATCACTTAATAATGAGTTCACTTTTATAATTCGACATGACAGGCTGTCGGGTCGAAATGAGTTTAGGCAAGACTAGCAGACAGGTTAACATATGAGTGATTCTCCCTACACCTCAGGTATCTCGTTTTGCACCTCCCTCTTTTTTTTTTATTTTTACAACAGTGCCCCTGTCAGAAGAGGAGAACCTTTGGCAGAACCTTTAATTGCTTTATTTTTGTTTGAGTCATTTTGAAAAAACCAATTTTCTCTTTCACATTTCATACCAAACCCTGCACCCCTTTTTCCTCTTCCCTTTCTCTCCCTCCTCTCCTCCTCCCTTCATTCCCACAGAACTTTCGTCCTTCGAGTGTTGTGTGTTGTGTGATTAAGAGACATTTGTGGGATTGTATTGTGGATGGATGATGGATTTGTGGTAGGGACGAAGATATGTGGCAGGGACGAAGTTGGAGACCAATGCGGTTATGGTCTCGCCGCAGTTGGAAGTGCGGTTTAGTATGTGTCGCACTTGGAAGTGCGGTTATGCGGTTGCCGTAGTTGGAAATGCGAGTCTCGCCTAGAGTGTTCCACTTCCAGAACAAGCACGAAGTCAATGTCTCTATTGGATGCAAGTACGATGGTGAATAATATTTGAAGAGTAGAGGCAGTGAGCGAATAACATGCCTCGGTGGAGACGACGACCAAAGCGCAGTCGTTTTGTAGGAAAAGGGTGTGCTTTTAGGGTGTTGGCTTCGAATACTTCCATACATTGGTTTCAACTTGGAAGGGAAAATTAGGAAGAGGACAGAGGGATTGTTTCGATTAGGTCATGGCAACATAGAGAAAGAAGAGTGAGAAAGAGATTAAATTTCATAATAAGCTTCCTTCGCTGATCTACCTAATTAAATTACTCCGGTCATTACAGAAAAATCAAATATTGGTTTTCAAATATATATATATATATATATATATATATATATATATATATATATATATATATATATATATATATATATATATACACACACGTGTGTGTAAACAACTTTAATTAATAAAAACAATGTAATCAATATAATTTGTATGAAAAATAATTTAAGAATAGCAACGTTAAAAATAGGGTAAAATTAGTCATTTTGCTTATATTTTATTTTATTGATTAACAGTGAGATGGGTGCATGCAAAAGCTTATAATACATGTGGTTAACAGAGGAGAACTCAGATGGATGCATGCAGATGTTATAATACAATTTACAGGACAAGATTAAGGGTTGTTGGTGATTAAAAAATCATTAAACCATCATCACCTTTTTCATATTTTATTAAATGAAGGACATATCTGTCAATTGGGATGTGCAGGATGAAACAGGTGAGGTGCAGGGAGGAACACCCTTAACAGATTGATGTCGGGGTGCATTTGAATAATTTATCACGTATTTGACTATAACATTTTTTTCCACATTTGAGTTTTCCATAATATATCAAAACATGTTCATACATTTGAATTGTCGGATTGGCATACTAGTATGCCGAACTAGACGAAAGCGAGTTTCTTACATTTAGTTTTTTGATAATACCGGGTTGGCCTGACTAAGTGGGACAAGTTATGGCGACTCTTGAGTTAGACAAGTCATCCCCACTTGTTTTTTTTTCCTGGGTTATCAGGCACTCATTAGACTCTATCTTTTTATATACCCCTAAATGTATGCTAAATAATAGACTACAATTATGAAAAAAAAAATGAAATGTTCCACCTAATGTCATTAAAAAAAGCTTTTAAAAGTTAAGAAAAAATTATGGTTAACTATTATAATTTTAGTAACTTAATTAGTAATTGTTTTTTTATTGTTAATTAAATATTTAACTTTTAATATTTATTTAATATAGGTGGTAATTTTATATTTATTTAGCTCATTTTATTTGTAAATATGAAAATACTATTTAGCTTATAAAGATATGAAAATTTTAAATAAGATTAATGTTAGAGTGTAGTATTTTTTTTTTAAATTTGTTTATGTGAAAAATGGTAGTCAGGACCCTATCATTCTTAAAATATTTTCACTATCTCTTCTAAAAGCTTATATTTTTACTTACTTTTATCTTTAAACTATCTATTTATATATAATAGAAAGTGTAATGTTTTCTTATTAAGATGAATGTGAATAGAATACTTATAATTATAAAATACTTCCAATATTAATTAAAAGTAGTTGAACAAAACATGGTAATTAAGTTGTAACTAACAAACGCACATATAATTAGTAAAGAACTAAGTTTTAATTATAAAACAAGAATTAATATAACATTTTTTTCTATAATTTTTCTTTGTTTTTATTTAGTAAACTTCTAAAATTGTTTTAAGGCATTTAAAATTAGAGGAAAAAACTTTTGATACAATTAAAAAAATATATAAATGAACTTGCCATTACATTTTCAGACCAACAATTTTTGTAATTTTCTTATTTAGTTTTGCCTAATCTTTTTTAATATGATATCTAACTATCATTCATTTTTCTTTATTTATTCAGTTAACTCATGAGCCAATGATTATATACTAAAACATAAATTCAATGATCATGATAACATTGCCTCTAGAATTCAAGTCCTCTTTTAATAGAACAAATGAATAGTTTTTAATTAAAAAAAAAAAAGAATGAACGTTTAGTATAACATTATTACATACACATACATGTATTGAAATATTGATTTTTTTTATTAATAAGTGTTACTACTTTATCTTTTCTCATTCTAGAAATAACCAAATCTTTACACGTATAATATTATATATTATTACGTATTTATTTTTAAAATTTTGTGAAGAAAACTGTGATTTTGTTCTGCTCTTTGGAAGCATTTCCTTGAGGACTGAAAATATGTAACTTTTAAGTAGCATTGCATTTGCATTTGCATGGTGAAGTGCGTTAGAGATTGAAAGTAAAAGTAAGAACAGATTGAAGTAAAAATAAGAACTGGATTACACACTAGTTTTAGTAGCATACTCTCCAGACATAGACTACCCTTAGTGCCGGTTGAAAATGAAAAGATAATTACAGGGAAAGACAATAAAAGAAAGAGGCAGAGCTTAGGTTGATCTGAGATGGTTGTAAAACAAGTAGTAGTGCTAGAAATAAGTGAAGGGACTCAAGGTTTTCTTCTAACATAAGGGAAGGTGTTGGAGCTACTACTCTCTTCATTCTCATCTGATTCATGGGTAATTCCACTGCCGGCAGAAGATGAGCAATCAGTCTTGTTCTGCGCCAAAAAGTCATAAAACACCATCTTCAACTTCCTCACCTTCCGGTTATCCACTCTACCTCTCAAACTCTCCATCTCCTTCTCCTCCCTGTTTCTACAACCACTTCTCCTCTTCAAAAATATGCGACACAGAACCCAGTTTTCCATGGGAACCTGAACACACAAACAAACCAAAAATATTGTATGAATAATTAATGCGTGCGCGAGGATAATTGGGAGTTAATTTGCTCTCTCTGAATCCTGACCTGAGACGGAGGGTTAAGGAGGCGATACTCATGCATGATCCAATCGGTTCTGGATCCATGAGGTGGCTTTCCTCTGTAGAAAACAAGTGTCTTCTTCATTCCCACTACTTGGTTCCCTTTTGAAGTTAAAATTTGTTTGTCCAACCCAGTGGCCTTCCAGTAACCTGAACCGGTGGCTCTGTTGGAGCGGTTCCCGTTAGGATATTTGGGCTCTTTGGTGCTGAAGAAGTACCTCTCTTTCTCTAAATCACCTAAACACACCATCCACAAGGCATTGCAATTAGACTTAATTAGTTAAGAAGATGAGAGAGGGGAAGAAGGGAATTATGGAAACCTGGCAAATCCCAAGGATCAGACTTGCAAACATCAAACTCAGGAATGACGGAGGCTGGCAAAGGGAAGGAGAAAACCTTGCGCTTTAAGTATTGCACAACCAATTCCTCGTCGGTTGGGTGGAAACGGAAGCCCGGAGGCAATCTGAGCTCCCCATTCTTCACAAAATTCAGTTTCTCCATTCGACCACGCCCTACTTCTTCTCTGTATATGAATATAGTAAGAATAGTTTTATGTGTCCGACTAGAGCAGAGCAGGGAAGTTGGGTGGGTGAGAATTGAAGCACTCGTGGGGGTTCTTATAAGTCCATTAAAGCGTTGAGGAAAATAAAGAAAGGGGCTGAAGAAGAAGGGGAAAGGAAAGAAGAAAAAGGAGGGAAAAGGGGGTTATTATTATTGGATAAAGAAAGCAAAAGGGTATGGAGTAAGATGCAGTGTGGCTTCTTTTATAGAAATGGGTCTGACAGGAAGGAAGGAGAAGAATAAGACGACACATTTTGCGTAAACCAGACTCAACCTTTCTTTTACTTTGACGTTATATTAACTGTGGTTTAAGGTTTTATTATTATTATTATTATTAATATTATTATTATTTTGGTTTGTTCGTGAGAAAAGTTGTTAGTCCAGACCAGAGTGGCTGCTGCTGCTAATAAGAAAACAAAGCCTAGTTCCGTCGACCTCTTTGTTCCTTGTGTTGTGATTGGAACTTGGAATTAGATTGGAGGAGAATTCCGTTTGGTTTATCCAAAAAAAGCACTCTTCGGTCCCTTCCTTGGATAAAACAAAACAAGTTCTCCATTTTTTCTTGGAAACAAAATTTGTCTTTGAGTTTACTAAATTTTGATTTGGGTGGTTTTACTGAAGTGAAATGAAGAGGTGCATGAAGTGAGGTTTTGTGATGGGGTACAGCTGGAGGTGACCCAAGGCAAGACAAAGAGGTTATATCAGTGGTATGGCACTGATTTGATGAAAGTACACAACTAACCCTCTCCCTCTCTCACACTAACTTGTTTCTATTTCTGTTCTATCCCTCAACGGGGAGCAAACCAATATCAATGAATACAGGAAACTCAACTCTTTTGGTTTGGTTTTGTTTTGTTAGTTACTAACTTCTTCACACTTCAGACGCATCCTATTCTGTCGGTGTTACCTTTTCTTACCCCCTTTCCACTTTACATCACTAATGTTATTCTTATCTTATTTTTCACATCCCCTTTCGTGTTTCCAAGCTTAAGTAAGGGTTTTATATCGGTCCTTTCTCGTTCGATCGAGTCGAATATTGCATAAAATATTTTGATGTTAAAATTAGTATTTGTTTAATGTTATAATAATAAATGTATAGTAAAACATAATTAGTTATTTATATATTAAATTTGTATTTATAGATTTTAAAAAAATAATTTATTAATATTAATTTAATTACGATTCCAATAATAATAATTTAACTTAAAGTTGATATAATTATTTTTATTTCTAATTTTGTTTGTAGTATGATCGATTGGTCCACTGATTATCTTTCATGGAATTAAAAGAATTATCAACCATCATATTTCACAAAACTTTGTAGTAGTAAAAGTAAATTAATTTCTTCCAACATTATTTACTATGCGTAGGTACTTAGTTTACCTTTTAGCGTGGTTTTCATTTTTAAATGCAATTAAGGTCCACGCTTGTTCAATATCCTTTTAGATTACAAATAGTTAATTGTGTTTCTGAGACACTTTTGAAAATTTAATTGATTGTATTTATGAATTCTTCTGATACCACATTCATTTGAGGAGCCGTGAACGTAAACAACATACACTTGCGAAATCATTTTCAAATCAATTAAAATATTCTGTTAGCTTTTCAATAACTTAAGGGTCTAAATCACGCTCAAATCGACTAACCATACAAATTGGCATATATTCTTATTAAAGCTACATGCATAAAAACTATGGCCATATAAAACCAATGAGAAAATCTATTCTATCCCAGACAGACATGATCCTATGTATTGCAGTCTCAATTGTCATAATATATTTCTATGTGGGCCTAATTTCTTTTTTATTTTCCCACTAAATAATCGAAACGTCCACGTTACTTGGGAGTGTAGAACAAGTGTTTTTAAATTCAATTAAGTACTAGTCAAACACTCTTTTTTTTTTCTTTTTTTTATTTAGTATACTGTGCCTTAAACCCTTTGTGTCGGAAAAAATACAAGTTGATTGATTCCTTTATTTCACAAATAATAAGTTATCAGGAGATTCTGTTTGATTTGTGGCGAACTTTTTTAAAATTTATTAACTCAAAAAACTTTATTTCGATAGGTCACTAAAAATAGTGTATGCACTTACGTTGGTTCATATTACTTGATAAGTAATTTCCATTAGAGAGTCAGACTAAAATTACTTTTGGTTATACACATTTTTTTTTAAATTATTGATTGAAAATTTAAATTAGCAAGTTAAGAAATAGTGTGTTGTTTTTGTCAGATCACCGTAACGTTGACATGAAACATCCATCTCTATTTTACTGATGTCTAATATTAATTTATGCGTAGTTACAATTAGCAACATGTTTTTTAATTATATTTCTTTCACAAATTCAACGTTTTAATATATTTTTATTTGTAAGTAGTTCCTGCTTTAATTTCCTTTCATTTCAACAAAAGATGTTCTAAAAAATGTTAGATGTATTATTTCATATCAATTGTAAGTGTAGAAATATGTTCTTTTAACATTCTAAAACATCCAAAGTTTAGTTATATTTCAAAAACGTTATTTCTTTTTATTCCTTCTACTTATTGTCTTTTATAAAACGTTATCTAAATTCGAAGGATAAAATGATGCATTTCTAAATCTAAGTGACTGAAAAGAAAGACAAAAGAATTAGAGGAGCTAATATATGGAATTTAGTTTTTATTTTTAAAAGAAACCAATATATATACTTTACTCTTTTTTATTCAAGAACCAATTTGTTGAGTATTGATAAAATATATCGACCTCAGTGTGCCGTATAAGATTTTGTGATTGTTGTTATATAAGCAACGTATAGTTGACTGGTTACTTTTAAAAGATAATATGAAAGTTATTAAAAAAATATTCTAAAATGTAATTTTTGGGCCTATTAAAATTAAAATTAAAAAAAAAAAGGTTTCATGACCATACTGATTTTTGTGGACTCATCGAAGAAAAAAATATATAAGGGATTATCATTGATGTCAATTGTTTAAAATATTACCTTGTCTCTTTCGAGGGGGACAATTATTTTATGTGTCATTCGAACAAATCATGTCAATAATAAAGAGATGATAAAGTTAAAAGAACTCATTTTAGAGTTCGATTGAAACAACTAAAAATTGTACACGTTGCTCTCTAATTGTTACCAAGTATGTTAAAAATGGAATTGGGTTAAATGCTAATCAATAATATCACAGGTCAGATCTGCACACCTTCAATAATTGAATTTTGACTAGTTTTTTAAGTATTTTTATTTGTCTTAAAAAGCCACTAATTTTTATACTTTTCAACAATAAGATGGTCTTTGGGAGTTTTAGATGTTTAGTTAATCACATATAAACATGTGCAATTGATTAAATATGCAAAACACGACGATCTCTCATAAATGAAATTAGAGATAACTTGGTAATATTAGTCAGTTAATTAGCAACTTGATTAGAATTAAGCTTAGAAGTTTGTAAAAGGGTTGCCACTATCAAGGAATCGTGGAGAAGTGTGTGAGATGCTCAAGCAAGTTGTGATTGCTAAGTGACTTGTTTTATTTATCATGAAACGCACAATAACTTTAGAGTACCATGAAAAAGATAAGATGTTAACTGATAGAATTATTTATTTTGAAAAAGTGGTTTGATAGTGAGGGAGGTTGGGTTTAAGAAAGAAAATGAAGAATAAATGAGGTAGTATTTTAGAATGAAAAATTGGAAAGGTGGAGGAGAGATAGGTATAGCATAATAAAAAGAAAAATATACTTTTTAAACTTTTTATATTTATTTTATATTATTTTTTCTTATCTTTTGCTTTTCTTTTTAAATAAAAAAATTTACTTTCTTTTATAACCATTTTATTTTTATATTATTTGTTAAATAAATACAAAAGTGTATTATAATATCATTAGTCTAACAATAAAATTGATAATAAAAATAGGAGAAAGGTGGGTGAAAGAATAAAGGTTAAAGGGACCCAGTTGGTTGGAAAACGAGGGGCAACCACGTCGGACTAAGGGTAGATGACAAATATGGTACCTTCAAGTGATGCCCCAGTTCAAGATTTCCACGATCTTCTTGTCTCACTGTTTCCATCTCATCATGCATTCAAATATTCAATTCTTTTCATCAATAACCGCTATTCCTTCATGTTTTCTCGTTTTAGAAAAACCAAATAGTTAGATATTTCTATAATTCCGAGCAATACTTTTTATGTAACTACTTTTTAAAATTGTGAAAAAAGAGTGAAAATCGCTAACGATAATAAAGTTTTAATTGTGCGGTCCCTTCTTTCCCCGAAACAGGGTTCGTATGTTGTATTGGTGTTTCTCGAGGATTGGGTCCGACACACTCTGACTAAGTGGCCTTAAAGTGATGTCTTATACCACTAAATCGTTATCAATACATAAAGTAATTGAGAGTTGAGCTATAATTTTATGAGTGTCTGCATTAGTATGTTGGAGATGTTTACAACACGCTGGTAGTTTATTCTGCATATTGTATAATTATTCCTACATTTTATTTTATTTATTTTGTAAAAGGTGCAAATTGGATCAGTGTTGGAATTTGGGTCAACTCCAAGCTGGGTAGTGGCAGTGGTATACAACAGTTTTGAATGCATGAGGTGGACAAATTTAACCAATAGGGAAACGTAGCTGTCATGCTTTCTATATATCTCAAAACCAGACGTTTTAAAACTTAATCACTTGTTTTTAATTTTTAATGTTCAGAAATGTTAGGCTAACTCACTTTGCATTCCATATATACAGTATTTTATGGTTAACCTGACAAAAGAAAAATAATTGTGATCGTGAACGATCGAGTAATGGTAAGTGTGATATATGTTGGACAAACAATTATCGAATGTTTCATAAAGTCAATATTGGTGATTTGGAAAGTTGAAAAAAATAAATCAACTTGCGGACTTGTTAAGAATTACAAGTAGAAAGGAGATATGGATAAGATACGCATAGTTTTGAAGGTGGAAATGGAAAAAGGTGAACTGAAGCTATCATAGTTTATTTTGTAAGAAATTACCATGATGATATGCAGGGAATACCCTAAAAAAAAACAGGAATTTAGGTGGATCCGACAAGAATGACCATAGCCTTGTTTTGCAACCTCTTCTTTCCCCGAAGAAAAGGAAGAAGAGCCCGGTAGTAACTAGTGCGACAATGATCTGGCAAATGTTATGTTCTTATTTTGGGGATGTTCTCCTGAAAACGGTCCTTTATTTTTGGACATAAATATATATGTATTTTGAACCTCTTTTGTTATGCTTTCCATCGTGGATCATTTCTCTTTTGCTCTGTGAAAGCATCTCCTTTGGGACTAAAAAATCAGTAGCTTTTAGCTGGTTTAGCTAGCTAAAAGATGCATTGCCTTTCCATTTGCATGATGATGAAGGAAATAAAGAAGAACTGGATTACACACTCCATACCTAGACTACCCTCAGCGCCGGTGGAGAGAAGATAATTACAGGGAAAGACAATAGAAGAAAGAGGTAAAACTTAGGTTGATCCGAGATGATTATAAAACAAGCAGTAGTACTAGAATTTAAAAGGAGGGTGTCAAGGTTTTCTTCTAAAATAAGGGAAGGTGTCGGAGCTACTGCTCTCTTCATGCTCATCTGATTCATGAGTAATTCCACTGCCGGAAGAAGACGAGGAATCGGTCTTGCTCTGTTCCAAAAAGTTATAGAAAACCATCTTCGACTTCCTCACCTTCCTATTATCCACTCCGCCTCTCAAACTCTCCATCTCCTTCTCCTCCCCGTTTCTAAAACCACTTCTTCTCTTCAAAAATATGCGACACAGAACCCAGTTTTCCATGGCAACCTGAACAGACAAACAAACCAAAAACATTGTATGAATAATTAACCCGTGCGCGAGGATAATTGCGAGTTAATTTGCTCGCTCTGAATCCTGACCTGAGACGGAGCGTTGAGGAGGCGATACTCATGCATGATCCAATCGGTTCTGGATCCATGAGGTGGCTTTCCTCTGTAGAAAACAAGTGTCTTCTTCATTCCCACTACTTGGTTCCCTTTTGAAGTTAAAATTTGTTTGTCCAACCCAGTGGCCTTCCAGTAACCTGAACCGGTGGCTCTGTTGGAGCGATTGCCGTTAGGATATTTGGGTTCTTTGGTGCTGAAAAAGTACCTCTCTTTCTCTAAATCACCTAAACACACCATCCACAAGGCATTGCAATTAGACTTAATCAGTTAAGAAGAAGAGAGAGGGGAAGAAGGGAATTATGGAAACCTGGCAAATCCCAAGGATCAGACTTGCAAACATCAAACTCAGGAATGACGGAGGCTGGCAAAGGGAAGGAGAAAACCTTGCGCTTTAAGTATTGCACAACCAATTCCTCGTCGGTTGGGTGGAAACGGAAGCCCGGAGGCAATCTGAGCTCCCCATTCTTCACAAAATTCAGTTTTTCCATTCGACCGCAGCCTACTTGTTTTTCTCTGTATACAGTAATAAAAGTTGTGTCCGTGTAGAGCAGACAGTTGAAGGCAGTGGCGGGGGTTCTTAGAAGTCCATGAAAGCAAGCGCAGGGTAAGAAGGGAAAAAGGAAAGAAGAAAAAGGGTTAATATTAATATTATTATTATTATTATTATTATTATTATTAGATAAAGAAAGGAAGAGGGTATGTATGGAGTAAGATGGAGTGTGGGTTGTTTTATAGTAAGATGGGAGATGAGAGAGAAAGAGGGTAGCTTGGAATGATGCCCCATTTGAAGATTTGGTCGATCTTGTTGTCGCACTGTTTCCATCTGTTGACGCAATGGAATTCATGGGAGAATTGTGGGATGTGGGAAGAGAAGGGGGGTGCTTACGCAATATGGAAAACTTGGGGGATCATGGAAACGTGGGACGGTTCATATTCTTTGTCTCTTTCTTCTTAAGCCCGAGCCTCAAACATTGACAATGCAGCAAGCCCAATTCCGTAAGGAAAGGGGAACCTTCTTCGCCTCAAAAATAAATAATTAGAAAGCTGTAGTAAACTAAACTTAACTTCTCATATTTATTTATTATTTATTAGGACGAGATTCCCACAAGAAAAATATTCCCAACCCACTTGCATATTATTATTATTATTATTATAGAATTATGTGAGTAGAGAAAAAGGGTTTCGTATGCCTCATTGCGGCTCTGATTTTTCCCATTTCATGTTCCCTACGCTCTCTCTCTCTTCCTATAGGGTCAAAGGAGTTTGCGTGTGGGCATTGTCATGGCCGATTTTAAATATTACAACACAAACGTCAAACCCTCCAATTATTGTGTTTTCAGTAACAATTCTTCTTCATTCCATTCCTCTCCCCTTCTTTTCCAGTTTCTTTATTTTTATATTTATTATATTCCCTTTCTTTTACACTCCTCTCATCCTTCTCTTATCATATTTTTTTCTTTTCTTATATCTCTTCTCTTTAAAAGCTTTCCATCATTCCTTTAAATTATCCTTACTCGCTTCCCGCTCTCACATATGTAAGGAGACATACCTAAGAACAACATTCCCCAATTATACTGATATTGAGCTCCCGTTCTTCTTTTCTTTTTTTGGGCAAAATTTCTTTTTCTTTTTTTAATAATAATAATAAATCTTGTATAATAAGATCGTTCGATCAGATCGAACGGTCAACGATCAGACGGTCAACAATCTTTTCATTTCTGTTCGATAGATCAGTTGGTTAAACTATAAACAAGATTAACATAAAAAAATAATTGTATCTAAATCAAATTATTACAATTTATTATACATTTATTTGTTACAACACTTATCCAAATATTGATTTTAGTATCAAAATGCTTTCTCCATGTAACACTCGATTCAACCAATGGATAGAAAAAAGACTGAAAATAAAACAGTAAACTAAACTTGAAACATGAAGACTATTTGAAAAAGAATATTTAACCTCTACTCCCTAAACTAAAATAGATGTAATTAATAATAATGTATAATTGTAAGACAACAACACACTCATCAACTTTTTCGCTGGCAAATGGAATAAATAGTGGTAAGGTTTCGCGTTCAAATAATAGATGATGGTGTGCATGTTTGGATGTTGGTTAATAAATTTCGCCGACGTTTTTTAGTTTAATTTATTGGAACAAATTGTGTTGGTTTTGTCTTTTTTTAATGCTTTGTGTTGGACTAAAAACCTGTTGTTAGGAGCTGTGGAAGGAAAACCAATTGTACATCTTACATGTACCTGATGACTTTTTTGAAATAAAAAAGAAGAAACGAAAGGGTGCGGAACACCTCGGCCTAGATGTTGTCAAGCAGTGACGCACGGTGCTCTATTTTACGCCTAGAGAGGAAAATTTTGTTTGGGCATCAATTGCTATGTTTGAAAGTTGCTTGTTAATTGTAGTCATCATAAACTTTTGAAAGTTGCTTGTTAATTGTACTCATCATAAACTTTTGTACGCAGATGATATGATTTAATTATTTTGGATTGATTGAGAATGAGAACAGAAACGCAGCATTTGCATGATGTTTGATGCGTATGAATATCTAAAAATGATCTAATATTTGATAAGACGGTGAATATTTAGATTGGTGTGGAGTGGAAGAAAGTAGAAAACAAGACATGAGTGTAGAATTTGGGATGAAATAAATAAGAGTAGAAGTAAGCAGCGACGTCCAATTAGGAGATTGTGTAGAACAAAAATTTCAAAAGTCCGCATTGATTTCAAAGTTGACCTCGCTATTATTTGTTTATTTATTTATTTATTTGTAATTGTGATGGTGATGTTGACGCATAGAGATGCCTTGAGAATGTGGTCCTTTGCTTTGGTGATTGGGCACTTGAAAGAGGGAAGTTCCTTGATTTTGAAGCCAAATATTTGTCAACTCGGAAAGCCAAATTTCGCAAAAGGGCGAAGGAATAAGATATGTGTCTGAAAACAAAGCAAAAGTTGTTACAAAAAAGCAGTGGTAATTATAAAGATGAGAGGGTTTGAGAGATATGAGATTGTGAAGATTGTTAATGATGTTTTTTTGGCAAGGAAAGTTTGAAGCAGGAGTAGGTAGGTAGCTAGAAGGAAAGTTCCTGAAAAGGGCCATGGAATCCTGTGGCATGGGTGTAAGTGTAAGTGTAAGATTTTAAGATTTACAAAACCTAACTTCTATTTTTTTCTTCTTATATTTTAAGTAAAAATAAGAAAGTTAAAAATAATATAAAATTAAAAATTTCTTCTCTTAATATTTATAATTTGAATGTGATGTTAATCTTTTATATATAAATTAAATTTATATTTTATTATTATTATTATTATTATCATGTCTCCTTGTTAATGCTCTAAAATGAATTATCTTTCTTTTACCAAAGTAAACAGAATTCACCTTGTGTAAACAAATTACACATGTACAGATCCAGCTTTATTCCTCTTTCTTAGCTGAGCTGGTAGCCATTTTTATCCCCTCCATATCCAGAATAAGAATAAGAATCAAAATAAAAAAAGGTAGCGTAACCGTGAAGACAACAAATTCCAAGGAGGTCAAACAAAGACCACTGCAACCACCTCTTACAAGTTACCACAATTCACTTCACACTCTATCTTCTATTTACTTTCAAAAAAATATATTTCGACATTATCAATTTTGTTTTATTTTTTTTTCTTGAAAAAATATATTTTTTTTTATAATTATTTTATCCTTATACGATATGTTAAATAAATAAAAAATAATGACTTCATACCATTTTTCACTTTAAATGTTTTTAATGTTCACACATTATTTACTCATCCATTTCTCATCAGAGTCACTAATTTCCACTACTATATGTTTTAGTTTATTATTCTTCTATTTTCGTATAATAAAATCAAATAATAAGCATAACGTTGTAAAATTCAAAATTTACTTTCAAACTCTATCTAATATGTTTTGTTAAAGTTTGGTAATAACTAATGTAATTTATTGACAATTACAAAATTGTCGACAAAAATCAACTGAAAAACATCTTCACTTTAATCTCTTTACTTTCCTAACGAGAGATTCTTACTACTTCACTTTCAAAAAGACTTACATTTCACATACCTTTTTCTCTATTTTATAATATTTTTTTTCTCAATCATATGTTTTTATTTTTTGTTTTTTCAACCGTCTATCCATTTTTCATTTAATACAATTTCTTGTGATAATTTAAACTACTTATGCTGAAGGATAATATGGTCTCAATTTCTTACACGCACATTTGATCTTTACATTTTCTTTTTCAGGATTTTAGTTCTTGTAGGTTAAAAATCGGTCATTTTAACTCAATCCTCAAATAAGACACCATAAAAAAAATATATTAAATAGATTAATAAAATAGAATTACAAAATTTAGTAATACGAAAACTAAAATCGGAAAATAGCGTTGGAAACTCAAGCTTACGGATCAAGAATTAAAGCAGGGTTAGAATTATAATTTAAATAATTATTATTTTAAATATGAAATACATTTCATCTATGTAATTTTTTCTTTATTGTAAATTATAAATTAGAAATATATTGACTCAAAATAGATGTTTATCCTAGACCAAAAACCCTTTTTTTTTTCAATTTCAAAATAGCTTATCTTCTAATTTCTGAACCCAGCCCATCTCTGTTGTCGCTTACGCAGGCCCACCTTACAATCGAATTCCAATGTGGGATTTCTTTTTGCACTCCCATACCTCTCATCTTCACTCTCATAAATATGAAAATTTCCGATTTACTCTTCTGATTTAAAGTGTTTTTTTTTTCTTCTGAATTTTGAAATACGGAAACACCTCATATTTAGGTTGTGTAATCTAAAAATCAGAAGTATCCTGTCGATTATACAATTTAGAAGTCACTTTTTGCATATCCATCAGACTCTATCTTTTTATCACCCCTAAATGTATAATAAATAATAGACTAAAATTATGAAAAAGTAAAATATGAAATGTTTCACCTAATGTCATTAAAAAAGCTTTTAAAAGTTAATAAAAAATTATGGTTAATTATTATAATTTTAGTAACTTAATTAGTAATTATTTTTTTAATGTTAATTAAATATTTAACTTTTAATATTTATTTAATGTAGGAACAGAGGAGAAGGACGAATGAAGGAGTGTGTGTTTAATCAATGGTTCTCACTTGTAAATAATAGTCGTATTCTAAGTATAACTGAGCATATGCTGAAATTGTTAGATTGAATGCTTTACAGGGACAGACACCTTTATTTCCACGGATATTTGGTCATGAATTACGAGGGTATGCACACTTTCCATTTGAAAAACAACATCTTTCTTAATCTCATATTTGATTGTATATTTCTTGGCTAATTTATATAGGAAGTAAATGGTAACAGGATTTTGAAGATTAATGTTGTTCTAATATTTTTTAGTTTAAGTGGTTGGACTGTTGAAGTAAAATGGTTAATAGATGATATTTTTTCTTTTTAATACAGATTAAAGCACTCCACCAATAAATTGACCTTTGCCTTGAGTCGAAGCTACAGTACCATTTTTGGATAAAGAGTAAACTTGAGTGAAACCCTTTTATTTATTTCATCTTGAGAACCATGTAAAACTTGAATGTAAAACGTTTGCTATTTGATGGCCTATTTGTTTGTCATTTGTTGTAAGAATATGATAATTTTTTATTACAATATTTGGCTTTCTTATTTCCTTTATTTTGTCTTGATTAATGGATATGTTATAGTTATTTTATAATTATTGATGACCAGTTAAGAGTGTAAATTATTCACTAAGTATACTGATTCCATTGTAATACAAGATCGTGTTCACATGGATTTTGTTTTATAAAATAGTAATTTATAATTTATTCAAGAGCAACAATATTTTAACACAAGAAAACAACAAATAATACATCTGACACAGATAAATAATAATATTTTTTATTATAATTATATTATTTTTTTAATTTAAAATCATAATTAAATTGTAATAACATAATAATAAATGTTGGACAGTTTTAAATAAAAATTTGAATAACAATAAAGATAAGTGATGTTGATTAAGACATTCAGATCTAATTTGACTTTTCTTACTCAACTACACTAATCTAAAGATACTAGAAGTCATGTTACTCTTCACTAGGAAGTGACCTTTGCATTAATGAACAAGATTTTTTAAATTAACTGAAACTGTAGATTCATCCTTAGTATCTACCTATCATTAAGAAATTTGATTAGATCTAAACACTAAATCAATTTTCATTGTATTTAGGATGATGAAAATATGATGATTGACCAAGTCAACAATTTTCTCTACTCCTCATTCTATATTCTAAGTAGAAGGGATTGTTTTACTAGTTTTTTTATATGAATGTCATGCAAGATAAGAGTCTAAATAATATACTATATGAAATAAACTAGACATTTGTCAATCACTTATATTGTTGTTTATGGTATGTAAAAAAATTGTCATG
Source organism: Vigna umbellata (assembly GCF_029865625.1). NCBI lineage: Eukaryota > Viridiplantae > Streptophyta > Magnoliopsida > Fabales > Fabaceae > Vigna > Vigna umbellata. The sequence goes on from NC_142168.1 coordinate 70,884,121, forward strand.
TTTAAGTCAAATAGTAATTTAATTATTAATATTATTGTCTATGATTTTAAATAAAATAAATAATTTAACTTTTTATTATAAAATTATTGAAAAATAATTAATAGTTGAAATTTTGAAAATTAAAAAAAAATGTCGCAATTTTTTAAACTTTTAATAAGTGTTAAAGTCATAGTAAAATATAATATATTTTTTGGTGGTTTCTAATTGTATAAAACCTTATATAATATGTGACGGTTTTTAACGGTTAGATATATTTTTTTCTGGTAAAAATACTAATGATTAAAATATTTTTGTCACAAACTATTTTGACAAATGTAAATGTGACGGTTATTTTAATCGTTATAAATATCATATATATTTTTAGTATGTATAACTATATTTGTGTGTTATGATTATTTATAATCTATAACAATGATATTGGATTAAAATAGTAAATAATATATAAAAATTAAATAATTTTTTTTTATCGAATTTGGATCCAGCTGTTTTCAAGATGGACTAATCTAATAATCGTCAATTTATTAAACTCTGAATTATCAAAATGGGAGAAAGTCCAATTGCTAAAACTCCTATACAAATTTTAAGAAAGTATATGAATAAATAATATTTATCATATGATTATACTTTCTGTTATAATATGTATTTATAATCAATGGGTTTCGTTTATATTATATAATTAAATTATTTATTCAAATATTATCTTTCCTTTATTTCAAGAGGCTAATATTAAGTTGGATCCTAGGCATAACCCGGTAACGAATATTATTAAATTATATATGAAATGTATAGTTATAAATAGATTTGCGATATAGTAAAATTTGTAATAGTAATTAAATTGATGCACTATTATTTTAAAGAGGTGTACATATTGTTTATTTTTTTATTTTAAATTAAATCTTTAAAATATTAGTTATAAATTAAATTGTTGATCATAAATTTTACAATGCATATGTATGAAAGGACATAGTTATTTGGATAAATAAGTATATTTACAAACTCTAGTATTTATTGGTAAACATGTCTTATTTGCACATCAACAGATTTTTTACTTAGTTAATAAGTGGTTGCTACACTTTAACAACAAATAAACAAATAGTTGATTTTAAAATATAGCTATAAAAGCCTGAAAATGTAAATGTTTACACACACACAGTGGAAATAAATTTTTATATCTTCATTTTTTAATTATTTCCTTTTTTCTTCTTCTATTTACTTAATATTTTGCTAGACTTTGCATATTTTTCGAAAGTGTCTTTTCGTTGCTGCTGATCGCACTCGAACAGTGTCCTATAATTCAACATGATAAATTCCTTGAGTTATAACATTTTAGGAATGAAAAATGAACAAGTTTTCATAAAACTTATTCTGATTTTAATGAAAAATTTCTGAATTGACTAGATATACACATGGGTCTAGTAATGTTTAATTTTTTAAATTGATTATTAGGCCGAACTAAATATTTACATATCTATTCTAGTTTGATTCTTATACCTATTCCTATTTTAAATTATGAAAATACTTTTAGTTTATTAGTTTAGAAAATTTATATAAACCTTTCATTTATCCTTAATTTCGTAATTTATTTTAAGACATATACTTTATATTTACTTTTTCTTTTATAATGATTTGATTTATCCAATTGTTGGTTGGGTACTCTTATTATTTATTTAATATTTATGTAAGTATAGTTTCTTGTTTGATACATAGAAAACATGTATATTTTATAATTGAATACTTATTAATGTCCTGTCTTCTTTATTATAATTATTTTTATAAAAAAAAATATTCATTTAATATTTAGAATGATAAAATGGACACGTATATACTCAATTATGAGTATACTCATTCTTCAATAATGATAAAAATAATATAAAAATTTCTTACGAATTAACTATAAAAGTAAAATAAACAAATTGGGACATATGTACTCCATCCTAATAGCATGGGTGTATTATATTCAACCACGCAGACATATGTTTTAGTATTTTAAATTATGAAGACATTTTTAGACTTTTCTTTAATTCTTAATTTCGTAACTTATTTTTAAGATACATATTTCATTATTTTTATTTTAATCCAATGGTTAGTTTAATGTTCTTATTTCATATTATCTAATTATAATTTATTGTTTAAGTATACTTTTTTTTTGTTTGATATTTGATTTTGATAAGTGAACAATATGTATATTTTGACATTAAATAATTATTAATGTCACGATTTTTCATTGTAAGTTTTGTTTTCTATAAAAAAATTACTTAATTAATATTTTAAATAGTGAAAAGATGGATATAAACTTAAATATATGAGTATACTCAAAATTATTTGACGCGAATAAAAATTTCATACCCATTAAAAAATATATAAAATAATTATAAAAATTTGGACATATGTTGTCCATCCTAAGATCATGCGGTGGATTATATTCAACGAGACATCTATACTAAATGTACTTGTAGTTTGTGACATGGATCCTTTGGCTACAAGCCAATCTAGTCAAATTGTCCAATGATGCTATGCTGATGGTGGGACTCAGCAGAAAGCCAAACTACAAAGTTCATTGACTCTAAAGTATTTGTTGAAACATGTATGGTGTAGCATTAGCTTCGCTTCAAAACTACTTTTGTTGGATCATCTGTTTTTATTTTGTACCTAGCTGCTTAAATTATTCAACAAATACGGTGTTCAGTAATAGTGTTTATGAGCCTACTGCTTCATTTGGTCCGTTGTCTGTAACTAGGCACAAGAACATGACAATATATGTATATATATAAATATATATATTAAGGTGACGGGAGATTCTCTTGACTTTTGTAACATTTTGTGGACGGTTTTTAAGGCAGTCCCAGAAAACAGGCATTATGAACCCCAGATTTGATTCTTGTAATAGAAAACATGATTGATTTACAGCAAAAGAGTATCATGATATATGGTTCAGAGTACTGCTTTGACTGTAGCCCACGATTTTATTCCAGGATCAATATTTATGGTTCATCAGGCTACTTTGACGTATCTCTGTCCACCCACCACCCCCATGTGTACGTGTTCAAAGCCTGCGTGTTACTGTTCAAATCACAAAATTAAATACGTTTATCATTTACATATAATACCACTTTTCTTTTCTTTTCTTCCCATTATTATTAATCAAAGGTTGTAAAGCAAAGCACCTTAAGTAAACTTTTCATGGTGCTCCATCACGATGCTGATTAACACCTTCAAGACAGATGTCTATTTCCCACCAAATGGTATCCAAATCACAAAAACTACAATTAATTAACTCACGATCATTTTGAGACGGAAAATAAGTTGGCAGACATTATTTTGAAACACTTGTTGGAAAATATTAAAGTGAAGAAATGATTGTTACGGGAACTAATACTTTTCTTTTACCTTTTTAGTCAAAAACAATTTTGATATTACGGATCTATACAAAAAAAAATTAAATTACAGTTATGAATAAGTTTTGCTGTTTTCACACGATTTTAAATGAAAAAAAATTAACTGTAAAAGGTGAAGTCGTATGAAAGTGTGTAACTTTGGTTATGAGACATTGTAAAAGATAAAATTGTACACCCACATATATTTTTTAGGTCTGATAATCGATTACATCTAGTAATTGATTATAATAAGATGTAATCGATTACTTAACATTCAAATCGTTTAAGAGATCTACTACTTTATTGATAATCGATTATAATATTAATATAATCAATTATCAGTGGTTATAATTTAAATTATAGACCTCTATAATTGATTACAGAAATGCATTTCATTTGATTTTTTCAATTACTTTGAGAGCGTATTATTTTTCAATATAAGAAAAATATTAAAGTGAAGAAATGATTGTTATGCGAAGTAATAGGATGAAAAATAAAAGAAAAAGAAGATGAATATGAATATTACTTGGAATGAATTTGGTAGTGTTTGACTTCTGATCTCCTAATCCAGTTAAAGCAACTTCTATTTTTGCCCTATTTTACATACATATAGTAAAACACTTGGGACGTCAATTATTGAATAGTTGGAATATAGAAATGAATTTGATTATTGTACTGCATGCATAATTTGCATAGTGAGCTTTTGACCATTATTTGCTTTTTGTTTGATTGAACTCTTAATTAATGGTAGTGACGTGAATGGATACGTTGATTGAGGAATGTAGAAAGTGGAATGGAAGAATGCTGATTCTGTCCTGTCGTACGTTTTCTATCTTCGCGTATTGACTGATCATCATACATGATCACTGAATGACACAAATTAAAATCATGGAATCTACGATGCCAACTAAAAATGCACAAGGCATATTTTCCCCTGCCCTCGGAACAATATATGTAATATATATAAATATATTTTATTTTATTTTTATTTTCTAGCTGCTTTCTTTCTCATCAACTCTGTGTATATATACACTTGTATTGTGACACCATCTCACCATCACCACCTACCTTCTCTCCCTCACATTCAGTTCAACTCATACTTTCTCCCTTTCTCCCCCCAAACTCAAAAACAAACCTAACATGCTTATCACTCACCATACTTTGGCATTTGCATTTGGCATGCTGGGTACGTATATATCAACCTACCAACCATTCTTTTTATTACTCATCCGCCTCTTCATCATACTGACATTTTTTTTTTCAATTTTTTAAAAAATATAATTTGATTTTTTGGTCTATATATTTTTTTCTGATTCTTATTATGAGTTTTTTAGTTATTCTTTTAATCTTATGAGACTTGTAAAATAAGTAAACAACTCATGAAGGAGACATATATATGCAAGAGAGTTTTTTTCTTTTTTTCGTAAAATATCAGATTATGCAGTAAACACAATGATATCAGATACTTCTCACACCAGTTGTTACCAAACACACCAATTGCGGTGTCTCTTCGTTTTCGACCAGCTTGTCGGTTATTCTGATGCTTTAGTGATTGGTCAAAATTCAATATTTAACTGAACATTGTTTTTTTCTTCACCCTAATTATTTTATTATATATTTCTTTAAAAAGGCTTAGTGAATAGACCTTTTCTACCTGTGTGGTTGGGTTGTATCAGAAAAATGTTTGCTGACGAATTGTTGTCTTTTTGATACACATGCAGGTAATGTCATTTCGTTCTTGGTATTCTTGGCTCCAGTGTAAGTAAATGATTATCTGTCTATCAACGAATTCATTGTGACTAATTGCATTTAGTTAATGGTTTTATGTTAAAATAGAAAAAGAAAAGACTAAACAATATTTAGGTTAACGATAACCTTAAAAGGTTTAAAACTGAACATGTTTGAATATTGCAGGCCAACATTTTACCGGATATACAAGAAGAAATCAACGGAAAGTTTTCAGTCATTGCCTTACTTAGTAGCATTATTCAGCTCAATGCTTTGGTTGTACTATGCATGGCTGAAAAAAAATGCTGTTCTCCTCATTACCATTAACTCATTCGGATGTGTCATAGAGATAATCTACATCGTCTTGTACATCACCTATGCAACCAGGGATGCTAGGGTATTCAACCACAGACAAACTTTGCTTATTAATAAAATGATTGATCATATATATGCATGCATGTCGGCACCAATTTAAACACTAAAATTGTTTGTTTATTTGAACTGCAGAACTTGACCATCAAGCTGTTTTCGGCGATGAACATGGGCTCCTTTGCTTTGATATTGATAGTCACAAACTTTGTCGTGCATGGTCCCCTTCGTGTGCAAGTTCTGGGATGGATTTGTGTTTCCATTTCAGTCAGTGTATTTGCAGCACCACTCAGCATTGTGGTACGCAGAATTCCTCAGTTGATCCATGTGTTCAAATGATTTTTTTGCACCCACTTTGTTTATATCTTATTTTCTGGTTGTTGCAGGCGCAAGTTGTTCGCACGAAGAGTGTAGAGTTTATGCCTTTCAATTTGTCATTTACCCTTACATTGAGCGCCATAATGTGGTTTGGTTATGGTCTCTTTCTCAAGGACATATGCATTGCTGTAAGTGTTGTCGTACAAATACAAGGGATGAATTATTTTAACATTCAGCGACTGACTATTTTGTTTTTTTTTTCTTCCTGTGCAGCTCCCGAATGTGCTTGGTTTTGTGCTGGGGTTGCTTCAGATGGTGCTGTACGGAATTTACAGAAAAGGAAATAAAAAGAGTAATAAAATGGAAAAGAATATTCCACAAGAGCCACTGAAGAACATTGTTGTAGCGAGCCCGATGGGAACTGGAGAAGTGTTTCCCGTGGAGGAAGATGAAGAAGAAAAAAAGAACCAAGTTGAAAGAGAGGAGAAAAAGAAACAAGAGTGCGAGGTCTGAATGATTCATTACGTACGAGGATCATGTCTTCACTATCTACGTACTTGTGTTCCATTAAGTTGTAGTTATCTGCATGTAATAGCGATTTCAAACTTACGGCCACGTTAGTTATTGCTTAGGTAATATTAACTCACTGATGCGTGTTTGAGAGAGCCCTTACACTTTAGGCTTGGTTTGTAAAAATTTCGTCCCCCAAGTTTGGTTTATTTCTTTGAAAGTGTCTTATGGACAACTTGAGCTATAGTTTGACTCGTTTTAAAACAAATAAGATTTGAATTATACTTATTTAACTCACTGCCACTTTTATAGTCATTGTCATAACATTATTTCTTCAGTTAGTTTCAACTTTTTTTTTAATTTAATAAATAATTTAGTACCAGATAATAATTTACATATAAATATAGACATAGGACATACTTTTACATATTTATTTCACACATATGACACATAGTACAAATATAAAATAAGAGTAAATTTTTGTAATTTTTCTAAAAAAAGAATAAAAAATAAAAAAGAGTAATATTAAATATTATGTAAAAAATTTATGAACGTCAAAATATTATTTTTCTAAATATATATATATATATCTAGTCAACATGCTTGAAAATCCAAGCATTCTATACTATTATATTTTTATAATTAAGTAAAAAATTTCATAATATCCGATCAATTTAAATAAATAAATATTTACATGTTGTTAATGTCGAGTTTGTAAAATTTGAACTTAACTGATCACTTAAAGAAATAAATTCAGTACTATATTTAAACTTATTTAATTAATTAAATAAACAAGTTTACAAATGAATATATATATTTTGTGTTACTCCTCTCGTCATCATAAGTATATATATAGCAAGTTGGGCACCTATACGACTAATGAAAAACCAAAAAAACAATGAATGAGAGATTACTTTTAAACTGAAAATCTATATGAATGAAATAAATCAATTTAACCTAGGATTTAATTGGGCTGATTGTACAAATGGGATTGATATTTTAAATATAATACAACTTTTTTAATATTTCAAAATCAATATAGTTTAAAGACACATAAAAAATAAAGTCAATCTAAATTGAATACATTTTTGGGATTAGTTTCTTCTCAGTTACATTTCATAATGTTGTATAAGTATATAGCAATGAGATTTCGGATGAGAGTTAGTTGGACAAATTATTTTTAGCTCACTGACGAGAGATTTATGGCATGATGATTTTGGATTGAGATTTCACCATTTTGATACCTAATAAATTATAGTATCCACATTTTATATTTACTATTTTATTCTTTTTCATGATAAGTACAAAAGTTTTTTTTTAGTGACTATATTCTTGAAATTAGTTGCAAAATGTGTCAAAACAACGTTTCCCTTACATTGTCAACTATATTATAGTTTTAAAACTTTATTGGTGACTGTATAAATAAATGTACTCTAGTGATGTTTGGCCAACGCATATCTTCCATCTCTTGCCAAATCTACTAAATTCTTAGTATATGTTTTCCTTTTTTTCTCCTCCCAAGTTACGTCCATCTTAAAGTGTTTGAATATTGAGGATTATTAGAGTTTGCTAACTCAAATTAGAGTTTTTCTCTATTATATAACTTATATTTTATGTTTTTATTTCTGTTCTTAGGAAAAATCTAAACACCTATATATGGGTATATGACATTTTAGAAATATAATATTTTGAAAAGTAAAGGAACTTAGAAAATAATAAGGTGATAATTAAAATTTACAAAATTGGATGAACATAAGCTTACAACAAAAAAAATATTACATCTATTTTACATATTTAATTATCTATAAGAACTTTGTTTGTATCCTAAAAGAACTTTTGCCTTATAATTATTTGAGTAAGGTTTAATGAGTGGAAGGAGAAGGGAAAGCATAGGTATTTGGTAGTATAAAAGCAATGTGGTGGTTGACTGAGTAGACATGTGGCTACCATTGATGTTGCTTTGGTTGATTATGATTTATTTTGTAGAAAAAGATATAGGACCTACGTGTGTAGTGATTAGAAGAGTGGTAGAAGAAGCTAGCATGTAACCGATGGTGGAGGACCTCTATGGGAAAGTAAATAAACCTTGACGTTGTTGTTTATAGAGTGGAATATGCAGGATTCTCTGAACTATTCTAACGTTTAATGGTCACCTTTTCTTAATTAGCTATTCATCACTAACCACAGATTTTATTCTTTGAAGAATCAGGATTCATTTACAGCGCAAAAAGCATCATCACTCATGGATGTTTCACTGTAACCCCTGATTTTATTCTGCATCACAAACTTCAACTCGTCTCTGCCCACCACTAAATCAAAGCTTATTACATATATATTTGTTCATCACTCACTGCCAAAGTGAAGCATGATTAGTGAACCTGACTCAATCAGCTTTCTGCGCCAAAATGGACCTCATCATGCTAATTAACAAACTCTTTTCTCTCCCATTCATTCAGGAAAAGGGGACCTGAAAATTCCGAGGAAAAAGATCAATAAAATATAAGAAGCATTTAGAAAACAATGAGTGGGACCCATATCTCCATTTATTTAACATCTCCTCCTCCTCTCATCGTTTATATACGAATCCTCCCCTTTCCAGGTCAAACACAAACCCTCGCCTCTCGTTAATTCTGTCTGTTGTACTCAATAAAAGCTATGCCGTGTGAATCATTTTTTATATTAAATAGGATTCCATGTATAACACTAATAACTATTTGAGTAATGGTAGAGAGAGACACTTTTTACATATATTATAAAAATAAAATAATTATAATAAAATGAATTTTTGTATTTTTTTAAAGATAAGAAAGAATAATGTTAAATAAATATAAGAAATTTATGTGATATCATTTTTCTAACTATATACAATGCATAATCATCAGTGTTTATATCTAGAGAAAAAAAAAATAAGAGAAACTTCAAATTGTACTAATTTTTTTTGTAATATTTTTTTTTAAAATGTTTGTGATATAAAAGGTGTAGCTTTGTTTCTTTTTTTGTATCTTAATATCAAGTGATTGATGATTAAGTAGCACATCTCGGTTCACAGGAATAATAGTTATTGATGTATCAATGATCTATTGTGGAGTTGAAGCAGTTACATTACACGACCTGACACCAACCTCAGTGTGGGCTGTGGCCGAGGATGTTCTCACTTTCCATTTATGCAAAATGAACGAGTGAGCTAGCAAAGTAACGATAAAAAAATAAAAGAAAGGAGAATCTGCAAATTAAAATATACCAAACATAGGTACGAGGGTGGCATCACTGTTATTTCACAACATATATTAAATACCAGTGCATGTATGATACGGTATTTAATATATGTTGTGAAATAACAGTGATGCCACCCTCGTACCTATGTTTGGTATATTTTAATTTGCAGATTCTCCTTTCTTTTATTTTTTTATCGTTACTTTGCTAGCTCACTCGTTCATTTTGCATATATAAATAGTGGGCATGTAACGAGATCATCAGCAACGTCAGTTCCTGCATGAGATTTAGGCATTCAGCTTTTCAAAGAAACTAGTTAAGTTTGCCTTACCACTACTCCTTTCTGCAGAATCAACATCAATGGCAATCAGCCACAGTACTTTGGCCTTTGCTTTCGGCATGCTAGGTATATACAATATCAATCAATGCATGCATACATCATTTATATAAGCCTCTCTAATCTCCTTCTTTAACAGCTACTGGGGACTTTATTCCTTTCACTATTAATTCCTTTCCTTTCATTTTTTAGAATTATACTATTTACTATCATTTAAGTTTTTCCTGCACTTCCATCAATCTTTTATCATACATACACAAAAAATTGAACCACACTTTTCATGCGTATGTCATGCATTAACCTTGTTCCTGGACAAAATAATTAACTGTTTCTGTTTATAATGCACAGGTAACGTCATTTCGTTTTTGGTATTCTTGGCTCCAATGTAAGTAGATATTCATGAACCCTTTCGGTTGACACTTGAAAATAGAAAAAAGATTTGAATTTGATTTTGGTTAACGAATGTACATTTACGTAAAATATTGCAGAACAACATTTTACCGAATAGTGAAGAAGAAATCAACCGAGGGATTTCAGTCACTGCCTTACCTGGTGGCATTGTTCAGTTCGATGCTTTGGTTATACTATGCCTTACTAAAAAAAGACGCTTTTCTTCTCTTGACCATTAACTCATTTGGATGTGTGATTGAGATGATCTACATCATCTTGTACATCACCTATGCGGCAAGGGATGCTAGGGTACGAATGTTGGTTTATCGAATGAGCACATATATATTCTTTCTGATTTCTAATATATATTGTTGATTATGCAGAAGCTAACTTTGAAGCTATTTTTGGCAATGAATGTGGGGTCCTTTGTTCTGATCCTCTTAGTCACACATTTTGCTGTGCATGGTTCCCTCCGTGTCCAAGTTCTTGGATGGATATGTGTTTCTCTTTCGATTAGCGTCTTTGCAGCACCACTCAGCATTGTGGTATGTAAATCCCTATTCACTAATTCCACTGATAAATTTTATGCATGCGTGTTAGTTAATTGTGCGATGATTTTGTTCAAAAGGCACAAGTTGTTCGGACAAGGAGTGTTGAATTTATGCCTTTCAATCTGTCATTCACCCTCACATTGAGTGCCATAATGTGGTTTGGTTATGGTCTCTTTCTCAAGGACATATGCATTGCTGTAAGTATTGTTTTAATAATATAACAAGTATTTAATCACTCACATAATGGATATAGTAATAATAATGCCTACTTTGGTTCTTGTTGTGTAGCTTCCAAATGTACTTGGTTTTGCACTTGGATTAATTCAGATGATGCTTTATGCCATTTACCGGAATGGCAATAAGAAGGTTGATAAAATGCAAAAGAAGGCACAGGTAGAGCAACTGAAAAGTGGTGAGGTGTTTCATGTGGAGGAAAACGAGCAAGAACAGAAGAAGGAAGAGACTATGGCGGAGAAGGAAAGTGATGAACCTAACGATTGCAGGGTCTAATAGCCATTGTTGGTGGGCACCGCCATTCCCATCACCCCCATCTACTTTTATCTTTCTTTAACTTGTATTCTAGCTGTCTAGATTTATAACTTAATTATCTTGTTAATTTACTCTAACCATTGTCATTTCTCACCATAAATGTACTTCTCCATCAATGATATTTTAATATAACAATTACTAATTCATCTCTTAATACCAAGCTAACCATCAACAACAAAGACATTTATTTTAAAGCATACTTAACATGTATAGAGTTTTTTATTACTTTGTTTTTAGAGCAAAGATACCAAGGATATAATTTTTTCTTTATTCATCATAAAGGCTCTGAAACATACACCAGAGCCAAACATTTTATTGATGCTTATTGAATGGAGATGTGAATTATTTATAATTTTAAATGGTAAATCGAAACTTATTATGAAATGCATAATTAAAAAAGATAAAATAAATTAAATTCTTAAATTATCACTAGTTGTTGTAAAAATGATTAAAAAAATAATAAAAACTTTTTATCATTTCAAACTTATTATATTTTAAAAAATATAAACAAAAAAGTCTTTATATAACAACTAATTTTATATATAAATAGACTAATATAAGAATATATACTAACTTAAAACAATATTGAGAAACTTTTACAAAAGGAATAAATAAAAAGAAAATCAATAAACTAAGTTTATAAAAAATAAAAATGTAATAATATCTAGGTATTAATTTAAACCATAAATAATTTTTTCTTAATAGATAACATTAATTTTTCACAAAAAATAACAGATAATATTTCTCTAAAGTTGGTACCATTAAAACTATCAATGCAAGAAAAGATGAGAAAACTAGAAGAAAGCATTTCACATATTAAAATAATACTCTGAAGTGAAAATTTTATAATAAATTAATAATGTTATTTTTTATTAAATCAAATTATATATTATTAATGATAAATAATATTTTAATGTAAGCAATTAATAATGTCATAACAATTGAAGTGGTGTTTTTCCTGCAGAATTTTAGTTTTAATCACATAATATTGAAGTTTATCTCCTATGCACAACTTTAGTTTTAATCACACAATACTAAAATCGTGTGATCCTTGCATGACTTCACTAAACTATATTAGACTAAATAAATTGTGTTTGTGTCGCAGAACTTCTCAACCAACACGACCTAGGGAGTGAAATACCAGGATGAAATTGTATTCAAATAATACTACTTCAAAATAAAGTTTATACCATGCAAGTACAGCTTCACATAAAGGTTATATTTTTAAAAAAACGCTCATGTCTATAATATTAGATCAAAATTGCACTTCTTTGGTAAATTGAGGTAATTGTGAATTTCATGACTAAAATGATTTACCAAGACTATTCACTAAAGAAAGAAGACTTAAAATTTTTCTACCATGAGCCAAAGTAGGGTACGTTAATTACGATCGTTACTAGTTGATAACAATTATAGCCGATATTGAGATTATCATAAACACATGGGAGAAGCCTTTTGTCTGTGCATGTTTACTGCTGCCAAACTTAGGGTGTTCCAAACTAGAGACCATGACTAGTTCTGGGAAAGATGTACAGAAAAAATACAGTAAAGAAATTAGGGGAAACAGAGTGCCAAAAGGTTATGTTAGAAAAGATTTTGTAATGAGGTTCATACATATTGCAGCTATTGCAAGTATTGGCTACTAGGCAGATTCTGAATAAATTAGAACCTAATCTTTTGGCCGAAATTGGCAGGTCGAGTTACCCAGGTATGTTCCCCATTTTTTTCTTTTGTCCAGATTCCCATAGCCTCAAAGTATAAAATTAAGCAACCCAAGTTGTAAAAGACTGAGCTAGGAAACTATGGCTTAGGTAGAACCATAACTGCCCTCCTGCAAACTTTGTTGTCTTTTTTGTCTCAAGTTCTCTCCCCACATCTTGGCTTCAGCCACAGCACGTTCTCTATCTAGATCTCTATTTAACATTCTAGCAGTTTCTCGTGGGGAGTCATCTTTCTCGGATCCTTCCAAGTCCCATCTGCGTCCAGATCCCCCAGCTTCATCATTTTTAAGTATCCTTCCACCTTTATCATCTCTGTTCCTTTTGTCATCGCTAGATCCTCTATAACCATGGCCAGCATTGTTGGGGTCATATCCCTGGTTGGCCAGATAAGAGAGGGCTGTCACCACATCTCCAATCAGAGGGCGTGTGGCAGCTGATTCTTGAATGCACATTGACGCAACAGCTAGAGCCTGGTAAAGACCACGCATGGGAAACCGTCCCTGCAGCCTAGGATCAGCTAACTTTGAAAACTTCCTGCGGTCGTTAAAAAGTGGACGTGCCTGCACAAACATACAACTAAAACCACAATCACCACACCGTTTTAATTTACAAGAGTTTATGCAGTCTGAACTAACTATAATGACGAGAGAGAGAATAGAGCAAAACCCATGTGACAAGATTCTGTTCTCCATGGGGCTGGGTGCTGTCGATTGCTTTGCGGCCAGTAATAAGCTCTAAGAAGACAACCCCAAAGCTATATACATCAGACTTCACTGTCAGCTGTCCAGTCATAGCATACTCAGGAGCACAGTAACCATAAGTTCCCATGACTCGGGTAGAAACGTGTGATTTGTCACCAACAGGACCAAGCTTCGCAAGACCAAAGTCAGAAAGCTTAGGGTGGTATGCTTCGTCAAGTAATATGTTAGACGACTTGAAGTCTCTATAAATGACAGGAGGATTTGCCTTGTCATGCAGGTATTCTAATCCTTTTGCAGCACCAGCAGCTATTTTCATTCTGGTGTTCCAATCTAGTGGTTCCTTATCAGGGGGAACATCTGCACAGAGATCAATAAACAAATTTAAACATCAACTGTAATTATGACAACTACATATTGTTTAAGAAGGCAGTCTACATATAGCATGCAAACCATAAGTAATTTTCTATCAAAAAATTACATGGTTAGGAGTGTATAAATTACCTATGTTGTGTTATGCTACTTTGTGGACGTACTCACCCTTTAAAGAGTAATTATGTATTAGAGAGGCAATGCTTGGAATATAAAAATTAGATGGGCATAACATAACGAGCATGGATGTTCTCATGCCAGGGTGTAAAAGCCGCATATAAATCTTAATCATGATACAAAGACAACAAAAAACCATTGCAAGAGTAAGGGCTCTATCAATTTAAGTAGATACGTAAGAAAACAAACAAACAACATGCATTGTAGGGAAATAGAAGAAGATAGGCAATATTGGCGTGGCAGAACGGCTCACTCACTACCTAGAAATGTCATTATACAAGAGAAAGTAAAGTGTGTCAAAGAATACAGTGACCAGTATCAGAATTTAATGTCATTTCAGTATTTTCTGCACAGCAGTATTTACAGTTTTATGCATCCCAAAACACATAAAGTAGTTTACATGTTTTGATCATTTCATTAAAGGATATAAGTTTCTGTGATATTTGACAATATCGGAAATGATAAAATTGCAATAACTTCTAATATTTTTCTTTCTCGTATAAGTATTGCATACTGTTTAGAGTCTCAAATAATATATCAGCTATTGATTTCGGTTTTCAGGGAATTTTAAATATCTGAGAAACATTAACCTAAAACCTTCAATCAAAGAACTAAGAAGAGAGTTAAACAACCATACCATGAAGGTGATCTTCCAATGATCCCAAAGGCAAAAATTCATAAACAAGGAGGCGTTGTTCCCCATCCGCACAGTATCCAATGAGATTCACAAGGTTAGGGTGATGCAGAAGACTGAGCATGAGAACCTCTACAAGGAATTCCCGATTACCCTGTAGACCATTTTTGTCTAACTGTTTGACTGCAACAATCTGCACAGCCAAATGATCAGATGTTAGGACTCACTAATAACTAGAGGTCTCAACCACATAAAAACTCTTTGATTACTCTGCATTTACAATTAAGAATGGTCTCTTTGAAAAGGAGAGTTATAATTTTAGACAGAACTTTAGTGGTGTGAAAGGTAAAGCATTTCAATTGGTGCAAAAAGAACCTAATGAAATGTGGGCCCCTGCACAGGGGGTGGTAAATGTTAAGTTATCTGATGAAGAAGAAACATGAATTTAAATGTATACTTGATCATTCAGAAGACAACGGCCAAATACAAACTTGTGAACATAACATAAATATTTGGCAGAGCACAATAATAGATATTTCAGATTTAAACACAGATGATTCAACATCTTCAGAACATCTACGGAATTAAGTTCATCCAAATAATCATAAAAACTATCTTTATTTCCCTATTTTATAACCAGGCCTTATCCCCTTGGAATAGATGGTAGTATATGATGATATATATCAATCACCATGGATCTCTGTATAGCATTATCGAGAGTGATAAAAGCATTTTTGTAAAACGATGGACCAAGGAAAATCAAATTCATTGGTCTTGGTGGAAGTGGAACCAAATCAAAGATCATGTCTAAGATAAGAAATAATTTTGATATTCTGACAGTGGACCAGAACCATTGATTCCAAGAAAGCACAGTGATTAGTGATGATTTACTCTGTTTCTTCCCCATGTGTGGAGAGAGTGAAAAGTGGTGACTGTACCTGACCAGTGGTTTCAAGCCTGCCTTTGTAGACCCTTCCAAAACCACCTTCCCCTACAAAGGATTCTGGCCTGAAGTTTTTGGTTGCAGCAGCAAGTTCACGGAAAGTAAAAGTTTGAGCAGCGATTTGGACGGCGGGTCCGTGTCCTTCCTTGGTGTTGGAAGGAGGCAATTCCCTTTTGGAACCTCCATTACTTCTGGACCGTAACTTGTCTGCTCCTGCAATTCCAATTGCAACAGAAAGAATTCATATGAATTGTGTTGTGGATCCCCTAGAATTCAACTAATTAAATAGCTAATTGATTTGATGGCTTGAAATGAGATGAAAAAAAAGTAAGAGACTGACCAGATGGCAACTTGGAAATCTGAGAAGGGAGAGACAGATTGATATTGGGATTGGGATTGGAATTGGAATTGGGTTGTGGGTGGTGGTGAGAACGGAGGTTGTGATTCTCCCTCGAACTTGAACTCGAATCGAAACAGGAAAAGCAACCCATCTAATGTTTATCCCCAAATTCCAATCAATGATCAATCACTCAGTGAAATTCAGAGTTAACAATACACCTGCAACTGCAACTGCAACTGCAACTGCAACTCAACGCAATCAACTGCAAGGGAATCAAAACACATAGCAACAGTAAGGGTTAGAGTTTCTATTCTATTCTCTATTAATATTATTTTATTTACAAACAAACAGATTGTAGTGAAAGAATTTGGTGAAGTCCACCAAACTCCACTAATTATGAAACCCAAGACACCCAATCTTCCCAATCACCTTCCACGCTCCATTACTAATTTCTTCATTCATCTTACCAATGCCACTCATCCTTCATATATTATATTATAAACACACTCCATTTTCATATTTTCCAACATCATCTCAGTCTTACTTTTGTTTTTTCTCGTTCTAAGTTTTTACACTGTTCTATTTTGTTTCAGTTTTGAAAACAGTTTTGGTAATAATTGATCTTGAGAATAAGTTTGAAAAGAAAAACACTTGTTCGATAATTTTAGTTTCAAAATCTAAAAAAAATAATAATTACCCTTGTTGAGTATTTTTGTGCCAAGTTATAATATTTAGGTAAAGCATATACGATTTTAGTTTGATTATGGACAAATTTTATTGATAGTGAATACATTATCTGTTGTTCTTTTATAAATAGACCATGCATTAAATATTAAAATTATTTTGTTTCTCTTTAGTACTCTTTTCATATTTGATTTTTCTTTGACAGTTTATTGTACGAGTTACTTTGTTTAATATTTTAACTTTTTTCTTTTTATATAACATGGCAAAAATATCAATATCAAAGTTTTTTTATGACTATTTCAATATATACTAGCAGAAACATCAAGATTGTATTATTGGGTATTATCACAATTATATTATTATAAGCAAATTTTATTACATCTTATTCCAATAAATAGAAGATTGGTTGATTAGTCCAAGAAATGAGTAAGAAAATGTAAAATTTACTGAATAATATAAGAATTAAATTCGTATAAGATATAGATATCACCTCTAACTATTTATGTTAAATGTAGATTAACATCAAATTTTACTAAAACAAAGTTTAAAGCAAAGAAATTAAATTACAAAGGCTTTGAAATGTAAGTATCCAAAAAGCTCTATACATTGCAAGAGTTCACTCCCTCAGAAAAATTTTTCTTTCTTATTTATGTTCATAAATTTAATGTTGGCTTAGTCAGATACTTGTTGAGTAAAAATAACATAATACGTTTTGTTTTTTTTTTTTTTTTTTTGGAAGTTTTCATTTAGTACTATTACTGGATTAATTAAAAGTTAGAATTATCTTTTTATATGTTACTTGTTGGGAGTCAATTATTATTATATAAGACTTTTTAGTTAATGACTTCATTTTTTTCAAGTCAGATCGGACTATTATTTCTCTATAAAAATATTAAAAAATATATTAGTAACCTATTTAACTATAACCATAAGTGTTATAGTAACATAATAATTCACAAAAAAAAAAATATATTAGTTATAAATATTAAAAAGATTGGAAAGTAAATAATTTAAGTAATTACCAAACTTATCATCATATATACCTATTAACTCGCACTAAAATTAAATGTTGCTCATTGACATTAGTTTATTTATACTTTGACTTACTCTTATATCTGTCTATATATTTAGAGTGACAATAAGGGAGAAGAAAAAAGTTTAACAATATTTTTTTTGAAGAAAAGGTTGTAGGCGTAGCAGAATCTCATTGGTAATAATTTTTTTAAAATGTGTCGATATTATTAAAAAAAAATTGGCATTGACTTAAAATTGTGGAGATTATTATTAAATATTTAATAAATGAAACTAGCTGACAATTAGTTATGCATTGGCATAGAGATTAAAAAAAAAAAAAGGTATATCTGAAAAGTGGTTAGATAATGATGACAGGAGAAGAATATTAAGAAGTTGTAATTGGAATAAAATAGAATACAATGAGAGATTTAACTGGGGAATAGAGAAATGTATTAGGTTGACGTGTGATACATTACATGTCCTTACACGCTAAGGTAGAAATTGAAGGCAAGAAAAACAAAGTTAATTAATTAACGAGTAAACAAGAAAAACAAGAAATACACTTTTATATTCATTTAAAATACAGATAAAATGATTATAAAAAAGAAGAAGTAAATTTTGGTACTTTTTAATAAAAGAGAATAAAAAATAGAAAAGGTAGTATCAAATGGTAAAAAAATTAAAAAATTTGTGTTAAAAGTATATTTTTGGTGCATAGAAAGTAAGAATTGTGGAAAAATTGTGGTTGAAAAAATCCAATAAAAAATCTGAAGCGAGAAAGTAGAGGCTTCGTGTGAGTATAAGCAATAATATAATAATGGAAGGAAAGAAATAGTGGCGTTGACAAATGTAGAGCGTTAGTATAAAGGTGATGGCTGCTGCTGCGGCCTCTTCATCTCTTCTCTTCCGATCCTTTCTGATATATATCTTCTTATCATGCTCATGTCTTACCGTCGAATGTTCTTCCGACATTAGTTTTCTGTTCTTCATCGTACGCACATGAGCAACACAATGAGGCCGAGGAGTAAGGCCATGTTTAATTTAGTTTACGACAGGGGTTGACTTCAATTCGATTCTTCCCTCATTAATTGCTATATATTTAGTATTTTGTCTGAATCGATTCGGAGATGAGTGATGTGGAAGGGATGGTGAAAAAGAAGGTGGGAAAAGGGCTCATCACCAAAACGTTGGAGCGATGCAAGTGGATAGGACGAGGCAAAAGCAGCATGATGATGATGAGGAGCAGATCCTGGCCCAGCCGCAAGGGAGCAAAGAAGACCGGCAGCAGCAACAGCAACAGCAGTTGTGTGGCACCCGAAGGTTGTTTCTCCGTCTACGTTGGACCACAAATGCAGAGGTTCGTTATCAAGACCGAGTACGCTAATCACCCTTTGTTCAAGATTCTTCTGGAAGAAGCAGAATCGGAGTATGGGTACAGCAGCCAAGGTCCTTTGGCTCTTCCCTGCCAGGTTGATATCTTTTACAAGGTGTTGATGGAAATGGAGTATTCTCGTGAAGAACAAGAGGAGCAACAGAGACTAACTCGTAAAGCTTCTGCTGGCTGTGTCTGTCTGAACCGCTCTCCCTCCGCTTATCGCCTTCTTCGTTCTTCCTCCGTCAAGCCATAAACCTCTTCTCCACAAAATATTACTGTAATCGATCACTCCTTCAATCTCTTCTCTATCTTTTCCTTTCTTCAGATTAAATAAAATCATCTTGTATCTATATATCTATATATCTATATCTATATCTTTATTGTAGTCTCACACTATCACGGTTCTTTAAGAAGATAAGAACTAGCAATATGATGATATTTTATACACATATTACCATGTATCACTATTTTGAAATTAAATGTGTTTATTGTTTTCTTGATTATAAATGGCTATGTTTTTATCTTCTATCTTATATTAATAATTTCTTATACTCATAATGTTTGCATCTATGCAATAACTATAATTCTTTATCTGATTCTAAAGAAAAACTTGAAAAGTGATATTTATCAACTAAAATCATTTTAAAAATTGTAAATTGTTACAGATATATATTATTACCTTCAATATTTTAAGAAAAAAATTGGAAAGTGATTGTTAAAGTTAATTGTGATTAAATTACTCAATATTATAATAAAAAATTTTAGAACCTCTATTTTCATCTTACAAACCTTAATATTTATTTCTTGGCGTTAATATCAACACATTAATTGCTTAAAATATCACGTGTATTGTTGAAATATTTGTTATTTGCATGAGAAATAAGCATTTAATAAATATTCTTATACATTTTTAACAAGAAATTGTAATATAAAGTTATTTTAGAATCACATTATATAAAATTTTGGATAGAAAAATATTTAACTGTACTCATAAGTAATTAAGATTGGGTTATTTTTAATGATATAAATATATATTATATGGGGCTAAGATGGATCTATTTCATGATGCTAGAATTTTGATGGATGCAGTTTAAAGTCAAATCTAAAATTTTCTATTCTCTCTAAAGTAATTTTTATATACCTAAGTTAATTTTAATAATGTTTTTAACACTCATTACTTATTTATTATAAATAAAGATTATAATATACATATACCACAATTAGTGAAAAAGGTTTCTTTAAGATATATTACAATATTTTGAATACTTATAATATACATATACCACAATTAGTGGCCTACGGCTTGCATTGCCTTGCACTGTTATCTTTTGTGCAACCAACATTTTTCAAATTAAGTATAATCAATTATTACTGTTCATCTCCTTTTTTTTCTAAACCTCACTCATTATTGCTGTAAATTTCATTCAACCAGTACTTTTCATGGGTCAACTATAAAGAAATTTAATTCTTTATTTTTATTTTCTTTTTGTCTAACATATCTAATTTTAATTCCTACATCGAAGGTAAAATATTTTTTTTTTATTTTCCTTTTACATTTCTTTTATTATAAATCTGTCTGTAGAGTTATATTCGTTATCCGTAATCAATTTAGTTATCATTTACACTCACTTTCTACCATATCAAGCATAAAAACCACTAAAGATTATTCGAATATATGATGTTAGTGTTGTCAAACAGGAATAAAGTATAATAATACAAGTCGTACTTTACCCTAATATGTAATGAAATGTTAATAAAAATGAAAGAAAAAATAGAAATAAACTAAATTTGAATTGAAATAAAGACAAATAAAAAGAGATATTTTTCAGTGGTATAATATCGTATATAAACGATATAATATGGTTTAATAGTATTTTAAAACTGTATACACTTTTCTTTCGTATGGACTGTGTCTAATACAATTAATTAATGGAGTACATATAGGTTCCATTGGAATATTGTCAATTAGAAAATATTATCACAGTGATGAAATTCAACGTTGAAGTACATTAAGAACTATATTTACTGAAGAATTAAATTCACTATATTAATGTTATTTATTATATAATTTTAGGACTTATAGTGGTCGCATTGATGTTATTACCAAGTACTCGACAAAAAAAATAATTATATTAAATATTAATATTAGCATTTGATGATATTAAAAGAAAACAACCATTGTATTGGGCGGTGGAACGGGGATAAGAAGGTCAAATTCATTTTGTATTTTTCTGAAGCTTACGTATAAATAATAATAATAATATTTAGTTTCGCCCCAATTAATATTTTTTTATTTAATAAGAGGCACAGCACAAAACTTTTGACTTTTTCAGAGCTTAATTGCTATTATGATTATGATTATGACGATAGTGGACTTAATTTGTAAACCATTTCTGATGTTGACAATTGAAAAGTCACATCTGATGATAGTAACAATATTAATATGCAGAATATAAAAATATACGTTAAATATTTATAATCATATAAAAATATGTATAATTTAATTTTAAATAAAAATATATATTACAAGATTAATCACTTTAAAGTATATCTAAAAATAGCTAATATAAAAGAGAAATGATAGTTTTATTTAAGAGTTGTGAATAACATTTAAAGTATAATATGACCAACATGCATTAAAGTTATAGAGACAAATACAATGTTTGACTAGTAATTATTTATTTTACATGACGTATGAGATTTAGGTATGTTTAAAATAAGCGTAGTTGCATAAAGCATATCAGTGAGTATGTTTAGTATTTTAATCATAAGTTTGTACATTTGTGAGTGTGTGTTAAATAATTTAAATTGAGGGAGACGTGATATAGATATATGATATTATGATTAATATTAATATTAAGGATAGTTCTTAATTCTTGTTATTTTATTATTAAGATAAGATTATAAAACGTGCAATCATGTAAATATGTCTACTAATTTATCCTAATCCGCTCGAAAACCATCCCACCTGTACATTAATTGTTTCCATTAATTCCAATTTTTTACCTGTTATTTTCGTCCTCAAATTTTTTAAAAAAATTATACATACTAATTTTATTTCTCTATTTTTTAATTCTTCCATTTTGACTTCTCATATTTTTAAATTATAAAACTTTTATTTGTCCTTTATGTTCACGTCCAACATAGGACACATATTTAGATTTACAATATGTTGTGAAACTGAGGTGTTGACTTGTGATTTTTAAGCTTTATTTGCTTAATTTGAATTTTTATATTTTTTAAATTGTAAGACTTTGATCTCTGTATTAGGTGACATTTAATGTTAATAAAAAATCTAATTGAATTCACGACTCAATTGGGTAGAAAAGCAATAAAATCAACTTTAAAATATGAAAATAAAAAACTATTCATTATATATAGAGTTGTCAAGAGAGTTTTGAGATGCAAATGGTATGGCTCTTTTTGTAAAAACTAAATTTGGATCGATAGCATATATTTAATACTGACTTTTAGATTTTTTTTTTAATTTAGTGTTACTTGCAAAGAATTTAAGGATTGTTTAGATAAATTGAAAATAAAAATATAGTTCAATACATATATATTTTTTTTCAAACTGATTATCAATGCATTGCGTAGTGAAGCTTTTCAACATTTTGGAAAAACTAAAGAGTTAAAACTTACTGATTATTATTTTAAACTTATCATATAATCACATGTAATGCAACAATTCAAACTCATAATGAATCATCACATAGATTTGTATGTTTGTAAACTTCGGTTAAACCCAACTTATCAAAGTATAAACCGAGTTTAAGGGAAATTTAGATTATATTTCTTAAAAAACAAATAATGAAATATCGAATAATTTAATTAACTAAATTTTATAAAACTAAATTCATCTATTAATAAGTTGAATCACAACTTTTTTTATTCTTTCTTTTAATTTTATTATTAAGTCAATTTTATATCTTCTTATATAACCGAGAGCATTAGATTTGTTTTAATACAAGGGAATGAAATATTGATGCTCATGAATTAACAACTATATTTCTTCTAAACTTCGATAAAATGTGAATTAAATGAACTTATTTGTGTAAGAGTGATTATGGACGGGAGTCAATTCAAACAACTTAGTAGTATAGCTCCAATGATGTGCACCACGAATGTTATCAAAATAATATCAGGAAATAAAAACAATTATAATAAAGTAAAAAAAAATGCAAGAATTTGATTATTTCTTGTGATAAGAATAATTTATGGGATGGTAATTACGATAATAAGGTTAGAAAAGCTTATTCAATTTGTTTTAATTTAATAAATTAAGTCAGTTTAATAATTAGAAAAATAGAGTTTCTTTTAAGATTTGTTTGTGGTATAACTCTAAAGACTTTTTATCAATAAAGATATTTATGTGTATATATAAACTTATATTTATATCTTGTTTTATTTTATGTGGGGATTTCTTTATAATCTAATTCCTTATTTTGATGCCGAGTATAATCATTGATGTATGTTGATGAAAAATTATCTAAGAATCAAGAAGTACTTAATAGGTAATTGAATATAGGTAACTAAATGAACTGAAGTTTAAACATTTCAAAATTAAAAATGTATTTATTTAAGCCATTGATCAGTATATTCCGAAAACTATTTTCAAGGATATTTGAGATTTAATAAAAAAGAAGTATCAAGGAACGCAAGAGGAAAGAGACAACAACTTTATACTTTTCCTGCAGAGTTTGAAACAATTCAACTGAAGAATGGAGAATGAAGACTACTTTGCAATTTTTATGGCAGTTGTCAATAAAATAAGGTTGAAAAAATCATTGTTGTTGAAAAGATACTTTGATCTTGAGTACCAAAGATATTGATGATCTTTCACTTGATGAATGGTAAAGTTCATGATTGGTGCAAGAACCAAAAGCTAGGAAGCAAGCATTGAAAGCTTATAGTAATACAATAATGGTAAAGGACATGGAGATAGAGGCAAAGGACGAGAGAAACAATGTGCTTGGACAACAAAATCTGAAGCCATAATGAGCAAGCTCAAGATAAAAACAAATGAAGAATCATGACAAATATAAGGTAAAATATGTCATAATTTTGGTCATTAAGTTTCTGAATATCATACCAGGTTTCCTAGCCACAAGGAAAAGACAAAGATGTCAAATCTAGCATATACGAAAGAAGAAGAAAAGATGTTGCTCATGATTGTTCAAGACATAAAAATGTCGAATAAGGTTTCGAAAATGTTGGAGGATGACATATGCTTGTATTTTAAAGAGCACTCTTCTCAAATTCCTTTTTATACTTGGGATTACTTATTGGAATAGCTCCCAAGAAGATGGTGACATGGAAAACTATCACATAGAAATTTAATAGGAAACTTAGAATTTGGAACTATAAATTGATATCCTTTGGTGGTAGATTATGTTTGTGAGACTTAGTTTTGTTATTCTTAAAGGATCAAATGAGAGTCTAATTGTAAAGTTCTACATTAGAATAAGTCTCGATTTATTTTAGAAATAAAAAAATAGTAAGTAAAAACTTATTAATTCATTATTTTAAGATTTTAAATAGAAAATAATATAATTTTTTATATAGTTAAAGTGAGATCTCATTAAATTATATTTTTTTAATTATATTTCTTTAGTAAATCTCCTCAATAAATCTAACATTAAATACTTAATTCTAAACTAAAGCTATATTTAACAGTGACACAATTTTTTACATAAATGCAAATATGTGTTTGTATAGTTTCTTCTGGCTCGTAACCTTAACTACCTTAAAAATTCTGTTTTCACATAAATCTGTAGCATGAGATTATCTTAGGTTAGGAGAGGTAACCTAAGACCATCAATATATTCAAATATTATGAGATGCACAATCAATATCGTTAGTTACTCGGCCTGGAAAAAACTCAAACTCCTCCAATTTTGTTTTTCTGTTGTCGAAACGAAAATTTTCAAGAATTAACCATGACATTATATCTTTACATAAATTAATTAAACAAAGCAGGACATAAAGTTGCTACACCAGGAACCAACATGTCTTGATTGAAGTAAAATCCTATGATCCCTTTTTCTGTGATCATCAGTCCACATATTATTCTCGCCGTGACCTGCTTCACTTTTGAGTGAACAGCACAGCATACACGTGAGCCGGACAAGATAACACAGACTATGGTTGCATTACCACCCAATAAAGTTTAAATTAATTACCGAATTCCACTGTAGTTTGTATATCATGTTCTTGTTGACCGCTGAATCACATGTTTCCATACAAATGTAATCAAGACAGGAATAAATAAAGAAAATAAAAAGATAGAAAGTTCTAAGGAGTTTGGCATTTGGGATCCATAGAGATTCACTTGGATATACAATCATCAATAAATAAAATCTCAACCAAAAACCACGTAAAGAATTGATATCATTTTTTATCCAAAACCTTTAATATATAATGTTTTACTTTCATTCTTGGACTCACTTAGATTCTGAAAACCATGTTATGGTACATAAGGAGGAGGTGAAGGAGGAATGTGAGGGATCCAAGTGGAAGGATCCCCTAAATTGAATGCAGGTGGAGAAAATGCAGGAGGGGTTGGAGGATATTGTGGGAAAGGGAAAGGCAGAGATGGGATTGGTGGTGAGGTTGGAAATGGCAATGGAGGAAAAGGAAACGATGGAAAAGGTGGTAGCTGCGGCGGCCAAGGGAAGAAGAAGAACTCAGAGGGGTACAGAGATTTTTCCGAAGACAGTTTCTCATTCTGATGTCCACACAAGGTACTGTTCTTTTGAGGTGGCTTGAAACTGAGACCACTCAAGGTGTACACACACATGTTGTCTTGTTTTGATTTCACTGATATCTCGCGTGTTGTGCTCTTGAGCATGGGAACATTGCAAGTGGAAGTGGAGCTACTTATCAAAGATGCTTGGCAGAGAGACACAATTGCTGAACCATCCATGCAGTTAACTCCATCCACTGATGGTATCTCCAACTTGTAAACTCCATTTTGGTCTGTGGTTCTGTTCACCGAGAAGCTTATCTGCTCGTTAGTTTTTGGTGAGGTCGCTCTAAATCTGCACTGTATGTGAACTTCAACACCTGATTAATCGATTAATTAATTAGAAGAAATCAATGAAACAGTGCATTGCAAAAATTGCAAAATTGGAAAATGAAAACTGATCTACTGATCTGATTGATTAATTTCCTTACCTTGCAAGAAGTAGCTCTGTTTAGAAAAGGTGCTGGTGGAGCAGGTATCACAATAAACAGCGCCTACTACAATGATATGCGAGATAATTGGAGATGGGGTTTGAGCAATGAGCAGGAGGGGGGAAGCGAAGAGAGATGTTAGAAAAAGAAGAAGAATGAGAAAGTGATCCATGGATGAAAAAGAGAAGAGTGAAGAAGAAGAAGGTTCTACGAAATTAAAGCATTTGGAATTGTTTGATGATTGGGATTGGGAAGGGAAGAGGGACAATGTTTTATAGTGAGAAAGTGTGTGGTGTCTGCATAGAAGGAACCCGTGAGTGTGTAGTGGTAGGACCAGGAGCAATAAGAGAGTTGAAAATTTTAATGTGGTCACTACAAACAAAGACATGTGACGATGTTGTTGGCAGAATATGGGTGGCAAAGAAGCTGAGGTTTCGAGAGGTGAGTGTACCAAAAGAGATCGAAACTTTTTTTTATTGTTAGCAACAAATGTTTTACTCCATCCAAACTTTTCTACCACTCACACTCAGACGTCATTGCTAACAACAACTGCTGTATCTTCAAATTATCAGCGAAATGGAATGGGAATTTAAGAACAGTAAGCACCATTTGATCATTAAGAAAACGGATAACTTGTCTTCTTCTAGATTGACCATTTCATCCAAACCAGAAGCAGCTAATTCATTTATAGTTTTGAAATTAATAGAATGCGTGTCAATGAAATCTCATTATTTGTTCATAATTAACCTGTGTGGCATATTTTAATTATGAAATATGAACAGTAAAATTAATGTATAAATTGAAACAAGAATTTCTAAAAAAGAAATAAATTTATGGATAGAATAATGTCTTCAGTATCCATAGCAAATAAATCAATTATTGAGGGATATATGGAAATAAAACCTGTAGTCCTTGGTTTAACCATTTAGGATAGCTTTGTTGATTTTTTTTCCCCCCTCAAAGTAGACCCAATAAGCCGACATGTGATTTTCCACAATCAGAATGTTTAATTTCATTAGTAATAATAGTTTACCATTTTAGTTTTGGAGAATACTCTGCCATATAAATTAAATGGGCAAATGCATGATTTGATTTTGTAGTTTTAATTTAAAATTTCCCGCACTGCCATATATAGGGCTGGGCAAAAATAACTGATCTGTACTGTACTATAGTTAACTGTACTATATTATACTTAAAAAAACTGATCCACTTTTACTAAAAGTTCAGTATACTATTTTATGGTTTAGTTTTTAAAAACTGAACTTATAACAGTTTCAGTTAGTTAACTGTGAGAACTGTATCTACTCTTTTCTTTCTCTAGTTCCTATTCAATTGCTCCGTCTTGCTAAGAAAACGTTATTTAATAATAAAATATTAATAAAAGAAACCGTTCAAATAAAAAATTAATAATGAATTTTTTAAGACAATTTTTTTTATCACAAATTTTTATATTTTTTCATCAATAAAAATATATTACTTTTTAAATAATATTATTTTAAGTAATAAAAGTAAAATATATTTTTTTAAATTTAATTTTATTAAATGATTGAGTAATATAAATCATAAAAAAAGACTATATAAAAAAAATAATACTTTAAATATATTATATTCTTTAACATATTATTAAATATGTAAAAATATGTTAAAAAAACTTTTAATGATATTAAAATGTGTGTAAGCACACACACTAAAATAACTATTTATTTTAAAAATCAACTTACTTTAAAATAAATATCAATATTATTATTTTTAAATGATAGTATTTTACATATTAAAAATAAAATATATTTTTTAACGTTAAATTTTATTAAATGAATATATAATGAAATATCATAAAAAAAATAGTAATGTAGCAAAAATAACTAATATTATAAAAATATCAAATGACAAAAAAATTAACAAATGTTTATCAAGAGTAATTTTTCTAGCATCATCTTTTATTATATTATAATAATTAATAAATATTTGTTTAATTTTTACATAATAAAATATAAATAATAAATAATTGATTAATAAAACAATTTTATGAGGGAACAAAATAAATATAAATAAAAAATTATTTTAAAATAAAATAAGTAGATAAAAAGATAAAATAAATTATATACACATATAAAACAAAAAAATATAAATAAAAAATAAAAAAAATAAATATAAAAGTAAAATAATATTCATGACAAAATAAATATAAATAAAAAAATAAAAAAAATAAAAAAAAATAGAAAAAGTAAAAAAAATGATAATAAAATAATTTCCATACACATATAATAATAAAAGAAATATAAATAAAATAGAAAATAATAATATCAAATAATTAAAAAATTAATTTGTAAGACACTTATGAATAAAATAAAATAAATATTAAAATAAATTTCAATTAAAAAGAACATGTATTGTTATACTATTCAGTTTAAAAACTAGTACAATTCAGTTTAAAAACTAGTACAATTCAGTTTAAAATTAGCATAATTCAGTTTAAAATTAGTATAGTTAGTAGTTCAGTTTAGTTTATATTGTAGTTTAGTACAATTTAGTATAGTTCAGTTCAGTCCAGTTTGATAAAACAAAAAACAGTTCAGTTCAGTTTGTCTGAACTGTTTTACAGCTCAGTTCAGTTTATACAAATTAGTTTTTAGTTCAGTACAGATTTTAGTAGTACAGTGCAGTTCAGTTCTATTTGCCCACCCCTAGCCATATATATATATATAAGAACAATTTTAGGTTTTATACATTTTTGATAAATTGACATATTTTAACCCTGGTGAAAATGAAATAGTACATACAAACACGGTTTCGTTTGAACTTATTAAACAATAGTTATTTTGAAAAATTAAAAAAATACATATGGTTTTTAATTTTAAATTACTGCTTATATTTATTTTAGTTTACCCATTTTTAAAGTGTAATTTCATTAATTACAAAATTGATCATAATTGAATGTAATTTGAAAAATAAACATAGTATTATTAACTGGATCCAGATCAAATAGGCCAAGGCACACTAGAACGGGTGTGTCGAGTGAATATATATATATTTGAAACCTGAAATAACTTTCAAATATCAAAACAATTTATGATTACAAAATTCCTCTTGTAGACATTTACGATGTAAATAGCTTTTTCTAAGACATACCTTTATAACACAATTGTACAACACAAAAAATACAGTTGCCATATGTTATATAATGTTGAATTGCCGGGGCTTAAAAAGTATAAAGAATACTTCAAAATGTACGTTGTAATATTCATTTGACAGTAATAAATAGTGTCAGTCGTCATCTTTTAATTATGGATCATTTTCAGATTCACTGAAGTGAAATATCACAATCAAATTAGTATAAAAAAAAGTAAATAAAAGAATATTGTTTTTCTATTGCGCCTTAGACGGAACTTGTGTACAGGTCAACAATCCGTGTTGTAACGCCATTCATTTCAATTCGGCTCAAAATTGTAAATGAATAAATTGTTAAAAGAATTTAAAATTACCTTGATAATGTAACCCACCTACCTCGTGAATGCATGCATCAGCTTTTGCCTAGTTTTAGTTTATTGAGGAACTGACAGACAGAACAAGGAATGAGAAATGATGATTAGCATCAGTTCAATTACGTATCACTGCGGCAGTTGGAAAGGTGAAAGTTCAACGGCATCGCCAAGGGCGATATGATGGTTAATTTTATATACCTACTTTTCCATCTGTTTATCATTCCTTTTACAAGTGAACTATGAAGCAGTCATATATAAAAAACACTCAAGCATTAATACAGAAAATAGTTACGAGCCTGTACTGTACACCTGCTGTTTTCCCTAACCTCGGCATTCATTCCATATCATTATTGAGATGCTGAGAACATTTCCGAAGTTGCAGTTCAATTTCTTCAATCCTCAAAAGATTAATTAATTATGTAATCATTTAAACTTCAGAATGCTCTGTTGACAATGATGGGTCAGTGCCATAATTCCAAAGGTTCTTCAACTCACCTCTTATACATCCCAATATGACAGTGACACCTGTTCATTTAATTAGACAACAATAGGAATCAGATAGATTTAACTTAAATGTCGAGCTACGCATCTAATTTCAGCACAAAACTAGTTACCTAGTGTACAAGGAACAAGGTACAGAAGAGCAGGTTGTCCATTTCCGTTCATAAGATATAGCCCCAAATATGTGAAAACGAGGCCTAAAACAGAAAAGGATCATCTGTCATGATATAGTAGCATTGAAACGAGGTTGTAATATGACAAATAAATTTGGATCTTCGGCATTCGTAACTTATTTTATATTCCTTGTGACTGGAAGCATATGCAAGTTATTTCAGGTCTGCTTCAGTTTCAAGCAGTGTATGACAAACCTTAAATTCTGAACTCTAATCACAATACTTAAATCCCAGAAATACTTGGCCTTGAATTGAATGTAGACGAGTAAAACAGAAGCAACGCAGTTTTAACCAGAGTTCTGATATAAATTAACGAGTCTTTCAATATAAACATGAAACAAAGAACTTACCAATGCCATATCCAATTACCAGCCAAAGAAAATATCCATTTGATGCTCCCCTCCCATTATCTTTGTCAAATCTATGACAACCAAAATACAGAATACGTATGTTAAAACAGCATTTGTTTTCTATAAAGTACATAAATAAATAAGTTTTTTATAAAGAAAAGAATTCTCTAAGAGACATCAGATCATCAGGAATATTCATGAAACACGATACAAAGGACAGGAGGCTTTTAAAGTCATGAAATTTAATAGGATTTTACACCTGAGAAATTGTGACATTTTGCGCATGTTTGATATAAGTGAGTATTATTAACCCCAAAAAGCCTAAGTAAGACAAACAAACTGCCCGTTTAACATCATAACAGTATAAAAAAAATCTTTAGTTAATTTCAAGTAATATTAAAATGAACTTTCCGATGTTCTGCAAGCCCAAGAAAGCTACAGCATGCACATAAATTGTGCTAAACTTGTGATAACTGGAATTTGTTCTGTTCCCTTTAAGGACCTTGGTAAAGATGTTTGTACATAGGTCAAAAGTTTGCATG
This sequence comes from Vigna umbellata, assembly GCF_029865625.1. Taxonomy (NCBI): domain Eukaryota; kingdom Viridiplantae; phylum Streptophyta; class Magnoliopsida; order Fabales; family Fabaceae; genus Vigna; species Vigna umbellata. The sequence continues at coordinate 70,915,642 of NC_142168.1, forward strand.
TATTAAGCAATGATAAGACCTTGCTGAATCTTCTTGCATAAAAAGTGGCAGTATTTGCCAATATACTACGTATTTTCATGAAATACAGGATTAGATTTTGATATCCATAACAGGTTGGTTATCACACGGTGTCAGAGGCAGGCAAAGTGCAATCAAATTGCAAATATCAAGTACGTAATTTACTGAGTACAAGTTCAAAAGCCTACGATTCACTTAACCAAACAGTAGCTTCCCCAGTGGAATGCAAATAGGGTGAAGAGAAACTACGGAGCTAAGAAATATCAAAGTTACTCAATAAATAGCCATTATTCTTTGGTTTCTGTTTTCTGTGGGAGCAAAAATAGACAGTATTCATTCAAATGTACATCTTCAATTTTGCAAATCTTGCATTTAGATATGATGTTGACTAAATAAGGAATTGAGTACCTATGAGCAAAGGAAACAAGCAACCCAGGAAAGAGAATATCCCCAAATCCAATCATGTCATAACCTCCCCAGGGATCAAACAGACGAGGAAATCTCAAAAGCATTGGAATTGCCTCTCCACCTGCCTTATCACCTCGAGCAACCTAGAAATTAAGCCCATGTAAGAGTATATAAATCTATAAACAGAACAATTATTGCTTCCTTTTTGATAAAGCAACATTACAGAGAGAAAAATAATACAAGTGTTCATAGGGTAGCTAATTTATTGTTGACTATATGTTATCTGTGTTAGTCAACTCTTGTGTAGCCCCATTTATAGTTAACTTCCACCAGAGGCTGTGTAAATTTGTACTGAAGGCTATATGCAGCCCTCCTTTTTAGTTTTAAATAATACTTAAACATGTGATGATACTTGTGCATTCACAGTGTAACTATCTTCTCCATATCCTCCCTTTCTATACCATAACACAGATAAGTTAACCCTTTTCAGCAGTACACTTCCCTTTTGTTTATTACTTGACATGCTGAATCTTTTTGCAGTGTAACCTTCCTTTTTTCTGCTAGACTGCGAGCACTAGATCTGTACAATCCCAATGTCTGTTGAAGCAGAAGCACACGAGTGCGGCACAAGAACAAAAAATAAATAGAAGAGATGTTACAACTCCAGAATTGCATCCCAAACCAGTTGCAGAACTCACCATCATGTACCAACCATCTACCATTTCCCTCCATTCATGCTCCAGCAAATAAGCATGTATCACCTCTGCAAGGTTTCATCCATCCAAAGAACATCCACACAAATCAATTACTTTCCCAAAAGTACATACTATTTTCTTGCCCACATTGAATCTGAACACTTTAGTGCAAGGTCTAGAATTTCCTAATTTTCTTCCAAAGCTCCACTCCGAAAAGCACCATCATGCCAAATAGAAAAACAATTGAGCATAGAAAAGTTCGGTGAATTTAGTTTTTAACTGAATCACTCCTAAATTCCATGTTCACGGTTACATAATATATATATATATATATATATATATATATATATATATATATATAATATATATATATATATATATATAAGAGAGAGAGAGAGAGAAAGAGATTAATCAGCTAGTGGTTGTTGAATTTTTCTGTTCAGACTTTTTCTCTTGATATGCTTCAGAAGATGATGTATCCTGTAACTTAATGCCTCTAATTTCTCTTCTTCCTTCTATGAAACTTTTCTTTTTATCTAGTAAAAGAAAATAAGTACTTATATTACTCTACCTTTAAAGATCCTAACGAGGCTAAGACAATAGAAGTTAAAGTACTATAGTAGGAAAGTAAATACTTACTGCAATCATAACACTCTCATGGAATATCACTGGAGATATGAATACCCAAAAAATGTCATAGACAAAGGCACAACATAGGAGTACCGTTGCAACCTATAATACCATGCACAAGAAACTCTTAGAGCTGTTTTAATATACAAGACAAATTGATTGTAGAGATAAAGAATCCATGAAGGTACCTTAATATTAGGTAATCGAGCCAACTGCAAGACTGTTATCATCAAACAGATGCCCTGTGAAGAACAAAGCAAAAATTCAAGTGTATAGCACACAATGAAAGATCACACATTTTATCATCATCATCAAGCTTTTAGATTGACATCTGAAAAAGCACACTATGGAATCAACCAAGATGCCAATTCGGTATTTGACCATTATGTGCAGATTAAACAAATATTGTTAATGATTTGACAAAACCTAATATAAAGATTAGGAGTAGAGGAAATCAAAAAGAAATATTAGTAAAAATATTCATAGTTTATGAACTACCAACCACTAGGGTAGTTAACTATGGTCAAACGGATAGCTGCTTGTTAACATAATAAACTACTTGATAGTCACACCATTCCTAAACTACAGGACTTGTTATACCTATAATATATTTTTGTCATTTCTCTAACATAAATACATATGGATGCGACGGTTTGTGTGTATTTGAGCAGATATATATAAATATTGAGATGAATTCAGTTAAATATATACAAAAAATGAAATAGGAATTGTCCACAAATAAACACTAAAAGACAAAGACTCAAGCCGCAGCAACTTCTACTGCAGTTCTTCATACAACATTCCCCATTTCCAAAGACAGTCAGTATTCATGGACAAGTTTTGGGAAAGAAGGAAATTTCTTATTCTAAAAATAGAAAGACCTGTCCTCCAGGTACTAAAAATGACACTTACAAGAATATCTTGGCCAATCCATGAATATGACTCCTGTCTTGTAGCAGCCCAGAAAACTGCAAATGCCACACAGAATAACAATACTACCAGTGAGAAAATAGAAGTCTCCCCAAATAGAGGTACGCTCACTGTCTTCTGACCACAACTTCGGCCTTTTCTGCTCATTCAAATTAGAATAAAAACATAAATTAATAGAAACCATGGCATGCAAAGGAAACACTGAGCACATTTTCAGGTCAGAAAACAAAGAGACGTTGGTTGTACCTTACAGTCAGGCTTACGATACAATTGTGCATACCCTGAAATTCAAAAAAATAAAAAATTAACTTTCAGAGGAACATTAGAGATTTACATTTCACAAGTTGATGGATAGCAATGTTTGTATTAGTGCTCCTAAATTCTTTATCTCTAGAGACTTTCACTCTCTTCCTTTTTTCTCTTACCTATTACTAACTTGTGTATGTAATCAACAAAACAAATGCAGTATAATCTGATTGCTACATGTGTCAAATACTCAAATTGCTAGCTCAAAATTTGAATTTATTTATATACTGCAAATTTAATCATGGAAGATTCAGAACCAATACCTCCTCTTCTATGCACACCATGAAATATGATTTTTTGCACTAAACTACAGGAAAAATCCATGGAAATGAGCTACATTACCTCAATACCACCTATGCAGAAAAGTACAATCAGCACCCAGACAAACCAAGACGACATGAAGAAAAACAATAGCACAAGAAAGGTAGACGCTGCTATGACAAATATGATGGCACCCTTTGAATCAATATGAACAATTTCCTTGTCAAAATCATCTCTGGCTGTTTCAGCAATGGAAGATTCCTAACAAAAGAAATGAAGCATATAGGAACAAATTAATAAACTTGAACATCTGTTAAAAGTAAACGTGAAAAGAAAATGTATCAGTAAACAAAAAGGAAGAAGGTACACTCTTGTACTCCATTGTAAAATTCATAGAAGACTGGTGGTATTATTTATTCCTGGGAATATTATAATGAGGAATATTATCTGGTAAATCAAACTAAATATGTTTGGATAGAGTTTAACATTTATGGAAATGCTTACAGAAACTCAACTGGTACAAGAACAAAACAAAAAATTGAAATTTCTAACATCCCCCGAGGGAGTGAATGTACCCACCTATAGGACTTGAGCACAATAGTAGAGTCCACATCAAGTAGTTTATTCTATTCATCGTGGAACTCCTAACATTGTTACCTTTAAGGGCCTATATGTATGTTCATGATGGGTTTCACTCTATTGACACTAACCCGATGGTAGCGTTTTTTCTTTGATGGATTTACTACCTACTAGTATTCGGTTTGCTTCTTAATCTGACCTATAGGTAGCCCTTTTAGTAGTTCAACTTTCAAGGGAAACACCAACTATTAGAACTTAAGAGGAAGAGTAGAGTCTAAGCCAAAAAACTAGTCCATGTAGTGGGAGAATTTCAAGGCTTAAGTACCATATCAAGTAGTTTATCCTAGTTAATGTGAGAATCAGACATGGAACAAAATCCAAGCAAAATATAAAGATGACACGTTCACTGGAATCAGCCATGTCTCAAAAATAATTTAAAACATATAACAAACCCAGGAATTTTACATTCATAAGTTCATTCCCAGGAATAATTTGCAAAACTTAAAACACACACTCTTAATAAAATTATCAGTGGCCAAACAAAATGAAATAGGAAATGTAGATCAATACACATGCTTAGTTCAAACTGTGATTATACATTTCCCATTTTAGCATTGTTCAAATATTAGTAGATTTTTTCATGACAAAAGCATGTCCTCACATCCAGAAAAGTGTTTTTTTAAGGAATCACCAAAGTAAATTTATGTATAACAAACTTTATGGATAGTATAGGGTTGCAAGGAAAACAAACCTTGGGACATAATTCATTATAGCGTTCATCAGACTTCTCTGGAGAAGTAAAATCCGACCATAGAGAAGCACATACAATGGTTCCGACAGACATCAACCACAAAAATGCAACTGAGAAGTCAACAAGTGGGCGAGGTGGAGCATATAACAAAATTTCCACTGCAATAGACAACTAAAAATTAACAATCTGTAAGTCAAGTGGAAAATCAACCTGACATCTAGATGAACGAGCTTCTTTATTAACGAAACCAAGTTTTTCTTTTGCATCCTGTTTACTCAAATAACACATTGTGGCACTATTAGTATTAATCAGTACTTTTAAAACTTAAACAATCCATGAACCACAAAATGAGATCAGTTAAGGTTTCAAGGTCAAATGAGTTTAATTGGACATTTGTAACATACTAATAGAATCTACAATGTATGAAATATAACAGGTAAAATCATGAGGAAAAAAATTAATATTTAACATGAATAACTAATTTGATTCATGACATATACAATAAATCAAAACAGAATTAAGTACATTGAATATATCTTAAAATGCACAAATAATTAAAGATAGTTAACTACATTGTCCACTAAATAAATAATTTAAATATAAATCTGAATACGAAAAAATGTCATCATTAAAGAGAAACAAATAGTCCCAACTCGTACAGGCATTCAGCACACAAGATTGAGTGCACTTGAATAGAATATATCTCAGTTCAGTTCCATGATTTGGAGAAAACATACATTCATTTTCCCGAGTTAATATATCAAATTATTGTACAAGAATCATTCAGAACAATTGGCTTAGCAGTGGCATGCCGGATCTGTCACTGGAAAAGCCTAGGTTCAACTCTGTCAAATCATTCAAATGCAATGTATAAAGAAAAAAATGAGCTACTAAGAGCATTTCCAATGGTGGTTTCTTAATAAATTTCTTAACTTGAAGAATGAAATCTTCTCCGGGCAAGAGGTGTTCCTTTAAAATAAGATGTGCATCTTATATGAGGAAATGGGTTCTTAACATTAAAAATTGATTATCTAGTATCAACAAACATTAAAAAATACACAATTGTGAGTTGTTAGGAGAAAAATTAGGTATAAGTTACTAAGCAATGGGATACCACAAATCATGCATTTTAATGTATGAAACAACTCATATTACTGGAGATGCTCTCAGAGAATAAAAGCACTAAAACATTTCTATCAATTCTGTGTTAGAAGGGTGAGCCTCCAAGCTGTAAAAGCATCCTTTCTAAGGTCATCCCCTTCTGTTTGTAATCAAACTAGCTTCCATCTGATTATTTTTTTTCAATGAAGCCTCGGAGGGTCTTCTTCTCACATGTCCAAGCCACTTTTAGTCTTCTTCTCCAATTGGATGGAGAATAAAATGAAATAAAAGAGAGGAGAATAAACTATCCTCATATACATGTTACTAGCAAAAACAAACAATTAAGTCATATCCCACTCGGCCCAGTCAGGTCTATAGTCACAGGCAACACCATTGAACTCAAATACACATTTTACAATGGCCAAAAAAGAAGAAAAAACAGAAAAAAAAAAGAAATATATATATATATATATATATTTGCATCTGTGAAGTATACAACATCGTTTAATAGATATACAAGGCTAAATATTAAACAACAATTGTACCAATAGATGTTAGAAGAATTGAAGTCCTGACCTTTCCTCCCAGATATTAAAGAGTTGTTGAGACCTTCTCCTGCTGACTTTGTTATCATTACAACTGGGATTGAAATGTTTGCCTCACTGCTATTGGAGCAAACCATCTCAAAGAGATCTGGAAAAAATAATAGTTAGATATTACACTAAATACGATCATATAAAGCTTTATCGACTGGAGCAGAAAAAAGAAAAGTGTGCAACTCATTAATTGCAACCAAAGCAATGATTCAATAAGTAAATTGTACGCTAAAACATTTAGTAGATATTCAAAGATGAGAGCAGTAGTGTGAAAAAGGCCGTGTCACTTTGTCCATGCTTATGTCACTTGTTTTACTACTTAGTACTCATTTCATATTTCCATTATGTATTAAATGCATTCAAGAATTGTCTGCATCTTCATATAAGTGAATATGCTTTAGTATAAAAAATAACATTTGCAACTCACTTTACCAATGATTGAAAATGAGTATCGAAGTCTCATAGTGTGTGAAGCACTAAAACAAACCTTCTGCGTCATTTATTACCAACATGCCAGTAGCACCTCCAGCCTGCGCAAATTCAGCTTTGACTGTAAAGTCACAACCCCCACGTATACAGAGAGCAACTGATCCAGACAACTGTAAAAAGAGGAATGCATAACTCACTGGGTATGTTTCTTGAGAAAAACAATATACCTCATTAACTATCAGCTATTGGAGGATAAAAATAGACAAAAAACAGTTTGAAACACGAAGACAGAACATGGATGAGGTCTCTTATTAGTTAGAGAGTTTATCAAGAATGTTTCTAAAATCGGCACGTAGCAAGGGCATAAATGTATTAGATCGTAGGTGCAGAGAAGCAGGGTGGAAGAGGAAGAAAAGAACCTTTGAACTTGAATTGGAACAGCAGTCTACAGGATTAGAGAAAATTGCAGGAGTTCTGACACTGTTTTCAGGTTTCTCAGGCAAAAGAGAGCCAAATCTGGCAGTGACGCCATTATAAATACGTCCTTCCACACCATCAATCCAATTCTCCACCTTCACCTGCAGGCAGGCAGGCAGCCAGTCAATAAAGAAAATCACATAAAATTGTGATGGATTTTGGAAGCGACTCGCAGGAGTAAAAGAGAAGAAAAAAAAAAGAGATCGAACGGAAGTAAGAAAAGAATAATTGATGGAAAGAGAATACCAATTGGAAGGGGTTATTGCAGGATTGGGACTTGGGAGCCCTCTGGTCGTCGCGTTTGGCATCGTTATCGGCGGCGGCGGCGGCGGCGGTGGCGGTGGCGGTGGCAATGAAAAACAGCAGTAACAGCAACACAGGGAAGCCAGGAGGCGACATCGTTTTGGTTTGCATTGGCAGCAGACAAAGACTTGTAAGGCAACAAGGCAAGTCACAGAGTCCTCGAGGCTCTCTTCACTGCATCCCTGCAATCCAAAGCCGATTATAACAACTACTGTTCCATTTTTTTCTTGCCTTTTTAATTAATTATTAAATTAAACTAGACGACGCCGTTTCCCAACCGTCACCAAAACTTTGCAATTCCCATCCTACGGCTACCATTTATTTCAGTTTTATTCAATACGGCCAACCACACGCAACTTTCCTACTCCTTCCTTTTATCGTCTCATTTCCCACGTCATCTTCTATCTTAACTTCCCATTGTTTCAAGAATAATAATCATTTATTTTTTTATAAAATTGTTAACAAGATGATTATTCGTTTGAAATGAACCAATTACAACCATAGATGAAGCGAAGATGGATTGAATAGAACAGAGAGAAACAAACGGACATGTTTTAGGTGTCTTAAAAAACTAAAATAATTTTATTAAAGCAATAAATAATAATAATAATTTGAATTTTATATAAAAAAAGGAAAGGAGTGGGACAAGAAGGGCAATGAATGCAGGAGAGTAGAGTAACGGAGCTTGTTGATGCCAGGTTGTGTGGAGTATCATCACAGCGAAGCAGCCAGTCTCAGAAACTAAACCTTTTCTTTTTTCTCTCTCTCTCTCTGAGTTGGAGTTGGAGGAGGGTCGGAGAAGGAGGACTGGGAATAGAGTTTGAAAATGTGGGGTTCAGATGACGAGGGGGGAGAAGAGTACCTCTTCAAGATCGTCATAATCGGAGACTCAGCGGTCGGAAAATCCAACCTCCTTTCCCGCTATGCTCGCAACGAGTTCAATATGCACTCCAAGGCCACCATAGGCGTCGAGTTCCAGACTCAGTGCTTGGAGATCGACTCCAAGGAAGTCAAGGCTCAGATTTGGGACACCGCCGGCCAAGAGCGATTCCGCGCCGTTACCTCCGCCTACTACCGCGGCGCTGTCGGCGCTCTCATTGTCTACGACATCTCCCGCCGAACCACCTTCGACAGCGTGGGGCGCTGGCTCGACGAGCTTAAAAGTACTTTCTCTCTCTCTCTTTCTCTCCCTTCTATTGCCAGATCTGATCTTCTTCCCCTTCGCCGATCCGATTCTCTTCTTGTGCACTCCTACGCTATTTTATTTATACGTGTCTTCTGCTGTCTACTTTTCTCTGTAATCACCTTTTTCACAGGCTAACCTAGAACCACCTTTCAATTTATCGATTCTCTCGTGCCTGCTGGTTGCAACTTCTCTTGTAGTTTCGTCTCACTCTCTCTACTTCTTCATAAAGATTCAAAGAGATCGATCATAAAAGTAAAAAGTCCTAATTAGAGAATAGATGTGGCATCTTCGCAAGTACAGCTATTTAGTTAGATAAATACAAACATTCATAGAGAGAGAGAGAGAGAGAGAGAGAGAGAGAGAGAGAGAGAGCAAATGAGTAATTTAGTTTAGTGTAAAAAAATAAGTTGTGTTTTGTAAGGAAAGGCCATTCATGGATGCTAACGAAGCTGTGTTATTGTATGGTGTAATCTGATGCAGCTCATTGCGATACGACGGTGGCCATGATGCTGGTGGGAAACAAATGTGATTTGGAGAATATAAGGGCGGTGAGCGTTGAGGAAGGGAAAAGCCTTGCGGAAGCGGAAGGATTGTTTTTCATGGAAACGTCTGCGTTGGACTCTACCAACGTGAAGACGGCATTCGAGATGGTTATTCGAGAGATATACAACAACGTCAGCAGGAAGGTCCTCAACTCCGATACATACAAGGCAGAGTTGTCGGTGAACAGGGTCAGCCTCGTCAACAATGGCCCTGCTGCATCCAAGCAAAATCAGACCTATTTTTCTTGCTGTTCCAGATGATCTGCAATGCACCACATACAACTCAGCTTTGTCACTTCACCTCAATTTCTTTTGGTTGCTTTATTAATTAAATGGGTTGGTTGGATTGGGTTGCATTTTTCCTTGGTCGCTAGCTATGATTTCAAAGCTTGTTCATCTGTTACAACTATAAGACAGTCAGACAGACAGAAATATAGTAGCCAAAATGTTGTCTTCAATTTTAAGAAAACCAAAACGGGTATAATTGTATAATCGGGGGTAAAAGTAAAAGAGCTTGTAATTTGATTTGCAGCAAATGAAAGCGGACATCCATTTATTTGTCGTCTGCGTGATTATTGGTAATGGTTTCCTTCTCCCTTTTCTTTTGTCTTTTTGAGTCCTCGTGTTATCTGATCTAACGATTCTTGCTCCCGGGGAATCGTTCACCTGTTTCCTTATGCATTTGGGTCACAGGTTGTTCTTCCCGCCGGTTAGCTGAGCTGAACTGGGAGTCGTTAGTTTTCGTTTAAATCGGTATGATTTACGACTGCTTTGTCTTTCTTATTTGACTGGTGTTTAGCACTTGGGTTAGTTTAGAACACCAGAGCTTCCCTTTTCAGCTGATTTGTCTGGTGAATGGCAAATTGGCAATAAAAGCAAGCAACTTGTAAAGGTAATCTTAAATTCATACCATTCTGCGTAGACATGTTTTGTCTCTTAAGTTAAATGAATCACGCATGTATTGGGAGGTTGGATTTAGTCAAGTGATGTACCTGGAAGTTTGTTTCCTTCAGTTCATCAGTTTCTTCTGAATTGACGAATATAATCTATGACTAGTGATTTATATGCCCATAAAAAGAGAATGCATCTATATGGACTCAACCACACGTTTAAAGCTTATGCCTGCAGCTTAATTCGTTATACTTTGATGTAAAAAAGATGGTTCATCCATCTCTTGACTTGACATATTGAAAATTATATCAACTAGTAATGTTGTATATTCGATTCAAGAGTAGTCGTCGTCCTTTGAAATTTATAATTTATAAAATTTTTAGTTTTTATATTTTTTTTT